>NC_138303.1:9472500-9495000 GCF_965601325.2 Salmo salar
ACTAAACTACAGTATATTATACTATACTATATTATATGATACTATACCATATTATATTGTACTATACTATATTATACTATACTAAACTACAGTATATGATACTATACTATATTATATAGTATTATACTATATTATACTATACTATTCTAAACTACAATATATTATACTATGCTATATTATATGGTACTATGCTATTTTATACTATACTACAATATGTTATACTACACTATATTATATGATACTATACTATATTTGACTATACTATACTAAACTACAAGATATTATACTATATTATACTATACTAAACTACAATATATTATACTATACTATATTATATGATACTATACCATATTATATGTTACTATACTATATTATACTATATTATACTATGCTATAATATATTATACTATACTACAATGTATTATACTATACTATATTGTACTATACTACACTAAACTACAATATATTATACTATACTATATTATATGGTACTATACTATAGTATATGGTACTATACTATATTATATGGTACTATATTATATGATACTATACTATATTATATGATACTATACTATATTATATGGTACTATACTATATTATATGATACTATACTATATTATATGATACTATACTATATTATATGATACTATACTATATTATATGGTACTATACTATATTATATGATACTATACTATATTATATGGTACTATACTATATTATATGATACTATACTATGCTATTCTAAACTACAATATATTATACTATATTATATGGTACTATACTGTATTATACTATACTACAATGTATTATACTATACTATAATATACTATACTAGTCTAAACTACGCTATATTATACTATACTATATTATATGGTACTATACTATATTATATGATACTATACTATATTATATGGTATTATACTATATTATATGATACTGTACTATACTATTCTAAACTTCAATATATTATACTATATTATATGGTACTATACTATATTATACTATACTATAATATATTATACTATACTACAATGTATTATACTATACTATATTATACTATACTATTCTAAACTACAATATATTATACTATACTATATTATATGGTACTATACTTTATTATATGGTACTATACTATATTATATGATACTATACTATATTATATGATACTGTACTATATTATACTATATTATATGGCACTATACTATATTATATGATACTATACTACACTAAACTACAATATATTATACTATACTATATTATATGGTGCTATACTATATTATATGGTACTATACTATATTATATGATACTATACTATATTATATGATACTATATTATATGGTACTATACTATATTATATGGTACTATACTGTATTATAGGGTACTATACTATATTATATGATACTATACTATATTATATGGTACTATACTATATTATATGATACTATACTATATTATATGATACTGTACTATATTATACTATATTATATGGCACTATACTATATTATATGATACTATACTACACTAAACTACAATATATTATACTATACTATATTATATAGTGCTATACTATATTATATGATACTATACTATACTACACTAAACTACAATATATTATACTATACTATATTGTATGGTGCTATACTATATTATATGGTACTATACTATCTATAACATACTATTTGTTGTGTTCTTCAGGGCCAGTACTGTGATACGTGCGCCATGGGGGACAGTGACAGAGCACACCCCATCACCAATGCCATCGACGGGACAGAGCGGTGGTGGCAGAGCCCTCCTCTCTCCCGCAGCACAGAGTTCAACGAGGTCAACGTCACCTTGGACCTGGGACAGGTAGGACTTTATACTTTACATTATCCCCCCCCCCCCCCCCCCCCCCCACACACACACACACACACACACACACACACACACACACACACACACACACACACACACACACACACACACCACACACACACACACACACACACACACACACCCTGGACCTGTGACAGGTAGGACTCTCTGCAGCTCAACACTAAGTCGGTCGTAGCTACAGTTGATCTGACTTTGTGATGAGAGTTTACACCTGTTGCACCAACCAAAAACAAGACTGGTCGTGGCTAAATCCAGCGTAAACAATGCTCTTCATAACGATGGTTGCTAGGCAGCGCCCGTCACTAAGCTGTTGCTTGGCAGCGCCCCGGGTTACCGTCCTCCTGGCATATTGTTGCTTACTGAAACTGCCTGTGAAGGTATCCAACCGTTAACAGATGTCAAGTATTATTAGCCTTGTGTGGCTAATTATCGCAGTTTTGATTGGGACAGCCACCATCGCGCTGCTTTGAGACAAGCATTGGGACTTGTTTTGATAAATCAATGTACAGATTTTTTTTTGTGGTGGGGGTGGGGGGGTGGGGGGTGAATGTTGAGGTGAATGTTCACCATCGTTAGTCTGGTTAGTTCGTCTATTAGCAGGTGAGTGTTCACCATTGTTAGTCTGGTTAGTTCGTCTATTAGCAGGTGAATGTTCACCATCGTTAGTCTGGTTGGTTCGTCTATTAGCAGGTGAGTGTTCACAATCGTTAGTCTGGTTGGTTCGTCTATTAGCAGGTGAGTGTTCACCATCGTTAGTCTGGTTAGTTCGTCTATTAGCAGGTGAATGTTCACCATCGTTAGTCTGGTTGGTTCGTCTATTAGCAAGACTAATCACATTTTGCTAGCATGTTGTGTAGTTTAGTGGATTATTTTGCCTGTAGCTACTCCAAAAAGCCAGTGCCGTGTCTGATAATCAATCAATGAGATTACGTTTTCACTGAAAAGTGAAAATCCTATCATTTTTTGCTGTTGATTCGAGCGTCAAGGCAACTCCAGAAAGGCCACGGATGTTGTGAAATATGAACACGAAACTCCCATCGTTTTTGAAAAATATAAATTGTTCATATTTTCTGTGCGTATCAGGATGGATGCTAGTCCCAATTGAACACCCTACGCCCGCTCCCTTCTAGTATATAGGTCCAGGCGTAGCTCATAGCAGGAAGGGCTTACTCCCAGGTATCATTTCTAGGTTGGATGTAGAGTTGCGACTCACTGGTGCAAGCGGCCCTGATGTTGATTCACTCAGTCTATTTATGTCTCTGTCTCTCCTCTTAGACACACACACACACACACACACACACACACACACACACACACACACACACACACACACACACACACACACACACACACACACACACACACACACACACACACACACACACACACACACACACTCTCTCTCTTCTCCCATCCCCCTGGCTCCACATCTGTCCTGTCTCTCTCATGTCTCATGTCTCTGTGTTGTGTTTTCACTGTAAGGTTTGGTTGGACTGTACCACCTGTCATCTGATACAGCAGACAAGGTTCCCATTGGGCTAAAACTGGTTGAATCACCGTTGTTTCCACCAATCAACGTGGAAAACTGATTGGATTTGCAAAGTCGTTAACTTAATGTAATTTCGTCTATTTTTTTAAACTTTAAATCCCATCACTTTTAACCTAAATCCAATGACATGGTGATTTCACGTTGAATTCACGTTAGTTGACAACTCAACCAACTAGGTGTTGAAATGACATCTGTGTCCAAGGTTGTGTTATTTAGTATTTATTGTTGAGGTGTGTAGAGTCCTGTAGAGTCCTGTCAGTGTGTAGAGTCCTGTGTAGAGTCCTGTCAGTGTGTAGAGTCCTGTCAGAGTGTAGAGTCCTGTCAGTGTGTAGAGTCCTGTCAGTGTGTAGAGTCCTGTCAATGTGTAGAGTCCTGTCAGTGTGTAGAGTCCTGTCAGTGTGTAGAGTCCTGTCAGTGTATAGAGTCCTGTCAGAGTCCTGTCAGTGTGTAGAGTGTGTAGAGTCCTGTCGGTAGAGTCCTGTCAGTGTGTAGAGTCCTATCAGAGTGTAGAGTCCTGTCAGTGTGTAGAGTCCTGTCAGTGTGTAGAGTCCTGTCAGTGTGTAGAGTCCTGTCAGAGTGTAGTGTCCTGTCAGAGTGTCGAGTCCTGTCAGAGTCCTGTCAGTGTGTAGAGTCCTGTCAGTGTGTAGAGTCCTGTCAGTGTGTAGAGTCCTGTCAGAGTCCTGTCCGTGTGTAGAGTCCTGTCAGTGTGTAGAGTCCTATCAGAGTGTAGAGTCCTGTCAGTGTGTCGAGTCCTGTCACAGTGTGTAGAGTCCTGTCAGTGTGTAGAGTCCTGTCAGTGTGTAGAGTCCTGTCAGTGTGTAGAGTCCTGTCAGAGTGTCGCGTCCTGTCAGAGTCCTGTCAGTGTGTAGAGTCCTGTCAGTGTGTAGAGTCCTGTCAGAGTGTAGAGTCCTGTCAGTGTGTAGAGTCCTGTCAGTGTGTAGAGTCCTGTCAGTGTGTAGAGTCCTGTCGGTGTGTAGAGTCCTGTCAGTGTGTAGAGTGTGTAGAGTCCTGTCGGTGTGTAGAGTCCTGTCAGTGTGTAGAGTCCTGTCAGAGTGTGTAGAGTCCTGTCAGAGTGTGTAGAGTCCTGTCAGAGTGTGTAGAGTCCTGTCAGAGTGTGTAGGGCCCTGTCGGTGTGTAGAGTCCTGTCAGTGTGTAGAGTCCTGTCAGAGTGTGTAGAGTCCTGTCAGAGTGTGTAGAGTCCTGTCGGTGTGTAGAGTCCTGTCTGTGTTAGGGCCTTGTCAGTGTGTAGAGTCCTGTCAGTGTGTAGAGTCCTGTCAGTGTGTAGAGTGTGTAGAGTCCTGTCGGTGTGTAGAGTCCTGTCAGTGTGTAGAGTCCTGTCAGAGTGTGTAGAGTCCTGTCAGAGTGTGTAGAGTCCTGTCAGAGTGTGTAGAGTCCTGTCGGTGTGTAGAGTCCTGTCAGTGTGTAGATTCCTGTCAGTGTGTAGAGTCCTGTCAGTGTGTAGAGTCCTGTCAGTGTGTGTAGAGTCCTGTCAGTGTGTAGAGTCCTGTTAGTGTGTAGAGTCCTGTCAGTGTGTAGAGTCCTGTCAGAGTGTGTAGAGTCCTGTCAGTGTGTAGAGTCCTGTCAGTGTGTAGAGTCCTGTCAGTGTTTCAGATAGAAGAGAACGTCCCTGGTGACACAGGGGATAAAATACCTGGCTTGTGAACTGAACTTTGCAGGCTCAAACTCTACATTGTCAACATATACAGTCTAAAAAAAAATATGCTTGTGTCTGTATGAATGTCCTATAATTGAAAATGCTGTGTGTTTATATTACCTTGTAGTGGGGCATAAGATGTAAAATGCTGTTAATTAAAGAGAGAGCAACAGAGAGAAAGAGCAGCAGAGAGAGAGGGAGAGGAGCAGAGAGGGAGAGGAAGAGGAGCAGAGAGGGAGAGGAAGAGGAGCAGAGAGGGAGAGGACAGGAGGAGACAGGGAGAGAAAGGACAGGAGAGAGAGAGGAGAGAGAGGACAGGAGAGAGAGAGGAGAGAGAGGACAGGAGAGAGAGAGGACAGGAGAGAGAGAGAGGAGTAAAAACAGAGACAGTTAGAGCTCTGTCTGAGAACCTCTTGATGGTACCCTAATAAGTCCACACACACACACACACACACACACACACACACACACACACACACACACACACACACACACACACACACACACACACACACACACACACACACACACACACACACACACACACACACACACACACAGCACCTCAACCATGGGACTCTAATAACTCTCGGGCTGCAGTGATAAAACCAGCTTTGTTGAGTCTAGGTGTCCTTCACCATTTCACCGTTCTGTTCCGACGTTAATGTGACGTACCCGGCGGCTGTTTCTGTTAGCTGGTGTCGTAGAGTAAAGACAGGGTCTCGTAGGCTACGCTCTGCATCCACGTTGACTCATTACGTCACTGTAATTAATAGGCCGTTTCTCTCTGATTACAGATTAACGCTAAAATTGATCACAACTCGAATGAAGTGTGGAAACAGAAAACAACGGGATTCATTAAATCGTATATTTTTTTTTTTACAGCTGCACATTGACAACGTCTGAAGGTCTCCACTTTGTCTCCTGGAACCATCTCTAATAGTTTAACAGTTCTTTCAATGGTCGCCGCGGTGTCCCTCTCAGAGCATTGTGTTCTGCTGAGATGGACGGTGTCCCTCTCAGAGCATTGTGTTCTGCTGAGACGGACGGTGTCCCTCTCAGAGCATTGTGTTCTGCTGAGATGGACGGTGTCCCTCTCAGAGCATTGTGTTCTGCTGAGACGGACGGTGTCCCTCTCAGAGCATTGTGTTCTGCTGAGATGGACGGTGTCCCTCTCAGAGCATTGTGTTCTGCTGAGACGGACGGTGTCCCTCTCAGAGCATTGTGTTCTGCTGAGACGGACGGTGTCCCTCTCAGAGCATTGTGTTCTGCTGAGACGGACGGTGTCCCTCTCAGAGCATTGTGTTCTGCTGAGACGGACGGTGTCCCTCTCAGAGCATTGTATTCTGCTGAGACGGACGGTGTCCCTCTCAGAGCATTGTATTCTGCTGAGACGGACGGTGTCCCTCTCTAGGCTGTCTCTCTCCCTTCCCTCAAATGCAGGAATGTAGGTGGGCTAGGAGGAAGGGGCTTTGTGCGTGTCGAGTGCGGGCGGGGGGTGTGTGCGGTTGAGTTTGTCAGCGATTATGTGTTGAGTTAGAAGCACCCACGTGAGAGACAGGTCAAGCGAGACAGGGCAAGAGAGAGAGAGACAGGTCAAGCGAGACAGGGCAAGAGAGAGAGAGACAGGTCAAGCGAGACAGGGCAAGAGAGAGACAGGGAGAGAGAGACAGGTCAAGCGAGACAGGGAGAGAGAGAGATAGGTCAAGCGAGACAGGGCAAGAGAGAGACAGCGAGAGAGACAGGGAGAGAGAAAAGGAGAGAGAAAACAAAAAGATAATTACTTGACACATTGGAAAGAATTAACAAAAAAACTGAGCAAACTACAATGCTATTTGGCCCTAAACAGAGAGTACACAGTGGCAAAATACCTGACCACTGTGACTGACCCAAACTTAAGGAAAGCTTTGACTATGTACAGACTCAGTGAGCATAGCCTTGCTATTGAGAGAGGCCTCTGTAGGCAGACATGGCTCTCAAGAGAAGACAGGCTATGTGCAACACTACCCACAAAATGAGGTGGAAACTGAGCTGCACTTCCTAACCTCCTGCCAAATGTATGACCACATTAGAGAAACATATTTCCCTCAGATTACACAGATCCACAAAGAATTAGAAAAAAAATCTAATTTTGATAAACTCCCATATCTATTGGGTGAAATACTACAGTGTGCCATCACAGCAGCAAGATTTGTGACCTGTGAAGAACAAACACCAACCTATATTTATGTTTATTTATTTTCCCTTTTGTACTTTAACTATTTGCACATCGTTACAACACTATAAATATACATAATATGACATTTGAAATGTTTTTATTCTTTTGGAACTTCGGTGAATGTAACGTTGTTTATTTCACTTTTGTTTATTTTCTACTTCACTTGCTTTGGCAATGTAAACATATGTTTCCCATGCCAATAAAGCCCTTGAATTGAATTGAGAGAGAGAGAGACAGGGCGAGAGAGAGAGACAGGGCGATAGAGACAGACAGAGAGAGAGAGAGAGAGAGAGAGAGAGAGACAGGGAGAGAGAGAGAGAGAGAGACAGGGAGAGAGAGAGAGAGAGACAGGGAGAGAGAGAGAGAGACAGGGAGAGAGAGACAGGGAGAGAGAGCGACAGGGAGAGAGAGAGAGAGACAGGGAGGGAGAGAGAGAGAGAGAGAGAGACGAGAGAGAGAGAGAGAGAGAGATAGAGAGAGAGAGACAGGGGGAGAGAGAGAGAGAGAGAGACAGGGAGAGAGAGAGAGAAAAGAGAGAGAGAGAGAGAGAGAGAGAGAGAGAGAGAGAGGGAGGGAGAGAGAGAGGCAGACAGGCAGTGGGGTCTTTTGACCCCCCCCAGAGGATAAGAAAGACATTGGAATGTTAATCAACCTGATATGTGTCCCAACCTGTGAAGGGACCACAGCTAAATTACCTCTCTCTCCCTTACCTAACTCTAACTGCCCAGGGACCACAGCTAAATTAGCTCTCTCTCCCTTACCTAACTCTAACTGCCCAGGGACCACAGCTAAATTACCTCTCTCTCCCTTACCTAACTCTAACTGCCCAGGGACCACAGCTAAATTACCTCTCTCTCCCTTACCTAACTCTAACTGCCCAGGGACCACAGCTAAATTACCTCTCTCTCCCTTACCTAACTCTAACTGCCTAGGGACCACAGCTAAATTACCTCTCTCTCCCTTACCTAACTCTAACTGCCCAGGGACCACAGCTAAATTACCTCTCTCTCCCTTACCTAACTCTAACTGCCCAGGGACCACAGCTAAATTACCTCTCTCCCTTACCTAACTCTAACTGCCCAGGAACCACAGACACATTTAAAATTGTAAATGTAAAATAATTGCACTGATCGTAACTTTTTTCGTACATAATGTTTCCGCCATCGTTTCCTGTGACCGAAAAGAGCTTCTAGACATCAGAGCAGCGATCACTAACCTCAATTTGGATGAAGATTTCTACTTCAACGAGTCGGCGGTGCAGAACATACTGATCACTAGGCCCTAATCCCCGAGACTCGGGAAGAGAAAGAGACGCGCATCACCCAGACAAAACTATGTCGGCGAATAGATAAACCACCTCTACCTTCCATTCTATTGGCGAGCGTACAATCACTGGAGAACAAACTGGATGAGCTCCGCTTGAGACTATCCTATCAGTACTGTAATATCCGATGTTTCTCGGAGTCGTTGCTGAACAAGGACATGGATAATATACAGTCCATCTAGCAGTTTTTTCTTCTGCATCGGCAGAACGGCAGCAACGGGGGAAGCTCAAGGGGGAGGTCTCTGTCTCTTTGTTAAGAGCCGACAGGAAGTCTGGAGCTTCTGCTCTCCTGAGATAGAATACCTCATGATAAGCTGTAGACCATACTATTTACCAAGAGATTTTTACATTTACATTACAGTCATTTAGCAGACGCTCTTATCCAGAGCGACTTACAGTAGTGAATGCATACTGTAAGTCGCTCTGGATAAGAGCGTCTGCTAAATGACTGTAATGTAAAAATCTCTTGGTAAATAGTATGGTCTACAGCTTATCATGAGGTATTCTAACTCATGCATTTTCTTTTTTTCTTCTATTTTCATAATGGCCCCCCGTGGGAATTGAACCCACAACCCTGGCATTGCAAACACCATGCTCTACCAACAGCCACAGGGAAGACAATTGTTCATATATATATATATATATATATATATATATATATATATAAAGCAAATAAGAAAATGCTCATCCAGAGGCGGCTCTCCTGGTGGCCAGTGATTTCAGTTTGACCTATTTTCTACCAGCGTGTCACCTGGGCAACTAAAGGTGACAAAACTCTAGATCACCTTTACTCCACACAAAGAAATGCATTCCAAGCATCTCAATGTAACAATGTATCCCTCACCCACCATTTGGCAAATATGACCATAACTCTATCCTCCTGATTCCTGCTAACAAGCAAAAACTCAAACATGAAGTACCAGTGACACACCAAATACAGAAGTGGTCTGATTAAGCGGATGCTAACCTACAGGACTGTTTTCCTAGCACAGACTGGAATATGTTCCGGGATTCATCTGATGGCTTTGAGGAGTACATCACATCTGTCATCGGCTTCATTAATAAGTGCATCGACGATGTGATCCCTACAGTGAGCGTACGTACATATCCCAACCAGAAGCCATGGATTACAGGCAGCATCCGCACTGAGCTAAAGGCTAGATCTGCCACTTTCCAGGAGCGGGGCTCTAACCCGGAAGCTTATAAGAAATCCCACTATGCCCTCAGATGAACCATCAAACAGGCAAAGCATCAATAAAGGACTAAGATCGAATCCTACTACACCGGTTCTGAAGCTCGTCGGATGTGGTAGGTTTTGCAAACTATCACAAATGATGAAAGAAAACCCAACCACGAGCTGCCCAGTGACGCAAGCCTACCAGAAGAGCTAAATGCCTTCTATGGACGCTTCAAGGCAAACAACACTGAACCATGCATGAAAATACCAGCTGTTCCAGATAACTTTGTGATCTTGCTCTCCATAGCTGTGAGTAAGACCTTTAAGCAGGTTAACATTCACAAGGCCACAGGGCCAGACAGATTACTAGGATACATACTCAGAGCATGCACTGACCAACTGGAAAGTGTCTTCAATGACATTTTCAACCTCTCCCCGACCCAGTCTGAAATACCTACACTGCCCTCTCCCACCTGGACAAGAGGAACACCTATGTGAGAATGCTGTTCATTGACTACAGCTCAGCGTTCAACACTATAGTGCCCTCTATGCTCATCACTAAGTTAAGGACCCTGGGACTGAACACCTCCCTCTGCAACTGGATCCTGGACTTCCTGACGGACTGCAACAACACATACACATACTGACCCTCAAATCAGGGGCCCCTTAGGGATGCGGGCTTAGTCCCCTCCTGCACTCCCTGTTCAGCCATGACTGCATGGCCACGCACGACTCCAACACCATCATTAAGATTGCCAACGACACAACGGTGGTAGGCCTGATCACAGACAACGCTTAGACAGCCTATAGGGAGGAGGTCAGAGACCTGGCAGTGTTGTGCCAGGACAACAACATCTTCCTCAACGTCAGCAAGACAAAGGACTTGATCGTGAACTACAGGAAACGGAGGACCGATCACACCCCCATTCACGTTGACAGGGCTGTGGTGGAGCGGGTCGAGAGTTTCAAGTTCCTCCGTGTCCACATCACTAAGGATCTAGCATGGTCCAAAAACACCAACACAGTCGTGAAGAGGGCACAACAACGCCTCTTCCCCTTCAAGAGGCTGAAAAGATTTGGCATGGGCCCTCAGTCCCTCAAAAAGATCTATAGCTGCACCATTGAGAGCTTCTTGACTGGCTGCATCACCGCTTGGTATGGCAACTGCTTGGCAGACCGCAAGTCGCAACAGAAGGTAGTGCGTACGGTCCAGTACATCACTGTGGCTGAACTCCGTGCCATCCAGGACCTCTATACCAGGCGGTGTCAGAGGACGGCCCTAAAAACTCCAGCCATATAATTCATAGACTGTTCTCTCTACTACCACATGGCAAGTAGTACCGATGCACCAAGTCTGGAACCAACAGGACCCTGAACAGCTTCTACCCCCAAACCATAAGACTGATAAATACTTAGTTAAATAGTTAGCCAAATACCTAACCGGACTATCTGCATTGACCCTTTTTGCACTAACTTTTTTGGACACATCATCTGCTTTTACTGTTATTATCTATGCTGTTGCCGAGTTACCTTACTCCTAGTTAAATGTGCATATCTACCTCAATTACCTTGGACCCCTGCACTTGGACTCAGTACTGGTACCCAGTGTATAAAGCCATGTTATTACCTCGTACCCCTGCACATGGACTCAGTACTGGTTGCTTCTCTCTACATTGTTGGGAAGGGCCCGTCAGCATTTCACTGTTAGTCTACACCTGTTGTTTCTCTCTACATTGTTGGGAAGGGCCCGTCAGCATTTCACTGTTAGTCTACACCTGTTGTTTCTCTCTACATTGTTGGGAAGGGCCCGTCAGCATTTCACTGTTAGTCTACACCTGTTGTTTCTCTCTACATTGTTGGGAAGGGCCCGTCAGCATTTCACTGTTAGTCTACACCTGTTGTTTCTCTCTACATTGTTGGGAAGGGCCCGTCAGCATTTCACTGTTAGTCTACACCTGTTGTTTCTCTCTACATTGTTGGGAAGGGCCCGTCAGCATTTCACTGTTAGTCTACACCTGTTGTTTCTCTCTACATTGTTGGGAAGGGCCCGTCAGCATTTCACTGTTAGTCTAGACCTGTTGTTTCTCTCTACATTGTTGGGAAGGGCCCGTCAGCATTTCACTGTTAGTCTACACCTGTTGTTTCTCTCTACATTGTTGGGAAGGGCCCGTCAGCATTTCACTGTTAGTCTACACCTGTTGTTTCTCTCTACATTGTTGGGAAGGGCCCGTCAGAAAGCATTTCACTGTTAGTCTACACCTGTTGTTTCTCTCTAAATTGTTGGGAAGGGCCCGTCAGCATACAGGACAAAACATCACTGAGATATACACACTGGAATATACAGGACAAAACATCACTGAGATATACACACTGGGAAATACAGTACAAAACATCACTTAGATATACACACTGGAATATACAGGACAAAACATCACTGAGATATACACACTGGAATATACAGGACAAAACATCACTGAGATATACACACTGGAATATACAGGACAAAACATCACTGAGATATACACACTGGAATATACAGGACAAAACATCACTGAGATATACACACTGGAATATACAGGACAAAACATCACTGAGATATACACACTGGAATATACAGGACAAAACATCACTGAGATATACACACTGGAATATACAGGACAAAACATCACTGAGATATACACACTGGAATATACAGGACAAAACATCACTGAGATATACACACTGGAATATACAGGACAAAACATCACTGAGATATACACACTGGGAAATACAGGACAAAACATCACTGAGATATACACACTAGAATATACAGGACAAAACATCACTGAGATATACACACTGGAATATACAGGACAAAACATCACTGAGATATACACACTAGAATATACAGGACAAAACATCACTGAGATATACACACTGGAATATACAGGACAAAACATCACTGAGATATACACACTGGAATATACAGGACAAAACATCACTGAGATATACACACTGGAATATACAGGACAAAACATCACTGAGATATACACACTGGAATATACAGGACAAAACATCACTGAGATATACACACTGGAATATACAGGACAAAACATCACTGAGATATACACAGTGGGAAATACAGTACATATACAGTATAAGTAGATATGCCAGTATTTATGCAGCGGGAGTCTCTTTCAGATTCAAATGTACAGAACAGGGGTGCAGGTATGATTGCAGGATACAGTGAATATCTTAGGCTTCGAGCTCCAACATTCAGGGCTAGTGAAATAAAATAATGACAACGGTTATAAAACTATAGAAATAGCACTATATACACACAGGTCTGGACACTCTCTGCTATCTCACAGGATTAACCTAGAAACATTCTGCACACAGGTCTGGACACTCTCTGTTATCTCACAGGATTAACCTGTGGAATCTACTGCAGTACAATCTCTCTGTGGACTCTATTGCAGTGGAATCTCTCTGTGGAATCTATTGCAGTGGAATCTCTCTGTGGAATCTATTGCAGTGGAATCTCTCTGTGGAATCTATTGCAGTGTTATCTTTCTGTGGAATCTATTGCAGTGTTATCTCTCTGTGGATTCTATTGCAGTGGAATCTCTCTGTGGATTCTATTGCAGTGGAATCTCTCTGTGGAATCTATTGCAGTGGAATCTCTCTGTGGAATCTATTGCAGTGGAATCTCTCTGTGGAATCTATTGCAGTGGAATCTCTCTGTGGAATCTATTGCAGTGTTATCTCTCTGTGGATTCTATTGCAGTGGAATCTCTCTGTGGAATCTATTGCAGTATAATCTCTCTGTGGACTCTATTACAGTGGAATCTCTGTGGAATCAATTGCAGTGGAATCTCTCTGTGGAATCTATTGCAGTGTTATCTCTCTGTGGATTATATTGCAGTGGAATCTCTCTGTGGAATCTATTGCAGTATAATATCTCTGTGGAATCAATTGCAGTGGAACTCTCTGTTGAATCTATTGCAGTGGAATCTCTCTGTGAATGACAGTTAAACCCCCTTTGTATTTTTATTTAAGATCTATGTAGTTCTGTCCTTGAATTGTTATGGTTGATTAATGTCCTGTATTATGGCATGTTTTAAGTTTTCTGTGGATCCCAGGAAGAGTAGCTGCTGATTCAGCATTTAGATAATGGTATCCATAATAAACCCCAGGAAGAGTAGCTGCTGCTTCAGCAGGAGATCATGGGGATCCTTAATAAACCCCAGGAAGAGTAGCTGCTGATTCAGCAGGAGATAATGGAGATCCTTAATAAACCCCAGGAAGAGCAGCTGCTGCTTCAGCAGTAGATAATGGAGATCCTTAATAAACCCCAGGAAGAGTAGCTGCTGCTTCAGCAGGAGATAATGGAGATCCTTAACAAACCCCAGGAAGAGTAGCTGCTGCTTCAGCGGGAGATAATGGAGATCCTTAATAAACCCCAGGAAGAGCAGCTGCTGATTCAGCGGGAGATCATGGAGATCCTTAATAAACCCCAGGAAGAGTAGCTGCTGATTCAGCGGGAGATAATGGAGATCCTTAATAAACCCCAGGAAGAGTAGCTGCTGCTTCAGCGGGAGATAATGGGGATCCTTAATAAACCCCAGGAAGAGTATCTGCTGATTCAGCGGGAGATAATGGAGATCCTTAATAAACCCCAGGAAGAGTAGCTGCTGCTTCAGCAGGAGATAATGGAGATCCTTAATAAACCCCAGGAAGAGGAGCTGCTGCTTCAGCGGGAGATAATGGAGATCCTTAATAAACCCCAGGAAGAGCAGCTGCTGATTCAGCGGGAGATCATGGAGATCCTTAATAAACCCCAGGAAGAGTAGCTGCTGATTCAGCGGGAGATAATGGAGATCCTTAATAAACCCCAGGAAGAGTAGCTGCTGCTTCAGCGGGAGATAATGGAGATCCTTAATAAACCCCAGGAAGAGTAGCTGCTGCTTCAGCGGGAGATAATGGAGATCCTTAATAAACCCCAGGAAAAGTAGCTGCTGCTTCAGCGGGAGATCATGGAGATCCTTAATAAACCCCAGGAAGAGTAGCTGCTGATTCAGCGGGAGATAATGGAGATCCTTAATAAACCCCAGGAAGAGTAGCTGCTGCTTCAGCGGGAGATAATGGGGATCCTTAATAAACCCCAGGAAGAGTATCTGCTGCTTCAGCGGGAGATAATGGAGATCCTTAATAAACCCCAGGAAGAGTAGCTGCTGCTTCAGCGGGAGATAATGGAGATCCTTAATAAACCCCAGGAAGAGTAGCTGCTACTTCAGCGGGAGATAATGGAGATCCTTAATAAACCCCAGGAAGAGTAGCTGCTGCTTCAGCAGGAGATAATGGAGATCCTTAAAAGACCCCAGGAAGAGTAGCTGCTGATTCAGCGGGAGATAATGGAGATCCTTAATAAACCCCAGGAAGAGTAGCTGCTGCTTCAGCGGGAGATAATGGAGATCCTTAATAGACCCCAGGAAGAGTAGCTGCTGCTTCAGCGGGAGATAATGGAGATCCTTAATAAACCCCAGGAAGAGTAGCTGCTGCTTCAGCAGGAGATAATGGAGATCCTTAAAAGACCCCAGGAAGAGTAGCTGCTGATTCAGCGGGAGATAATGGGGATTCTTATACAATACTCTGGTATTGTTCTGGCTTTGTTTCCATTGAACAGCTGTGTTGTGTCATTCCTGACCTGTGTAATAGATTTAACCACATCAGGTGTGTGTGTGTGTGTGTGTGTGTGTGTGTGTGTGTGTGTGTGTGTGTGTGTGTGTGTGTGTGTGTGTGTGTGTGTGTGTGTAATAACTACAGTAAAGTGTAATCATACCAGAGATAGTGGAAGAAAACATTTCTCTGGCTGCGTCCCAAATGGCTCTCTATTCCCTCTTCAGTGCACTTCTTTTGACCAGGGCCCATAGGGCTTCCTAGGGGAAAGGAAGGGGAAAGGGGGATACCTAGTCAGTTGTACAACAGAAAGGGGGGATACCTAGTCAGTTATACAACAGAAAGGGGGGATACCTAGTCAGTTGTACAACAGAAAGGGGGTTACCCAGTCAGTTATACAACAGAAAGGGGGGATACCTAGTCAGTTGTACAACAGAAAGGGGGGATACCTAGTCAGTTGTACAACAGAAAGGGGGGCCCTAGTCAGTTGTACAACAGAAAAGGGGTATACCTAGTCAGTTAAACAACAGAAAGGGGGATACCTAGTCAGTTGTACAACAGAAAGGGGGGATACCTAGTCAGTTGTACAACAGAAAGGGGGGATACCGAGTCAGTTGTACAACAGAAAGGGGGATACCTAGTCAGTTATACAACAGAAAGGGGGGATACCTAGTCAGTTATACAACAGAAAGGGGTGATACCTAGTCAGTTGTACAACAGAAAGGGAAAGGGGGGATACCTAGTCAGTTGTACAACAGAAAGGGGGGATACCTAGTCAGTTGTACAACAGAAAGGGAAAGGGGGGATACCTAGTCAGTTATGCAACAGAAAGGGGGGATACTTAGTCAGTTGTACAACAGAAAGGGAAAGGGGTGATACCTAGTCAGTTATACAACAGAAAGGGGGGATACCTAGTCAGTTGTACAACAGAAAGGGGGATACCTAGTCAGTTGTACAACAGAAAGGGAGGATACCTAGTCAGTTATACAACAGAAAGGGGGGATACCTACTCAGTTGTACAACAGAAAGGGGGATACCTAGTCAGTTATACAACAGAAAGGGGGGATACCTAGTCAGTTGTACAACAGAAAGGGGGGATACCTAGTCAGTTGTACAACAGAAAGGGGGGATACCTAGTCAGTTGTACAACAGAAAGGGGGATACCTAGTCAGTTGTACAACAGAAAGGGGGGATACCTAGTCAGTTGTACAACAGAAAGGGGGGGATACCTAGTCAGTTGTACAACAGAAAGGGAAAGGGGGATACCTAGTCAGTTGTACAACAGAAAGGGGGATACCTAGTCAGTTGTACAACAGAAAGGGAAAGGGGGATACCTAGTCAGTTGTACAACAGAAAGGGGGATACCTAGTCAGTTGTACAACAGAAAGGGGGATACCTAGCCAGTTATACAACAGAAAGGGGGATACCTAGTCAGTTGTACAACAGAAAGGGGGATACCTAGTCAGTTGTACAACAGAAAGGGGTATACCTAGTCAGTTGTACAACAGAAAGGGGGGATACCTAGTCGTTGTACAACAGAAAGGGGGATACCTAGTCAGTTGTACAACTAAATGCCTTCAAATGAAATGTGTCTTCCGCATTTAAGGTAAGGTGCCGTTAGAGAACTAGTGAACACTAGAAAACACTAGATAACCACAGAACACCAGTGAACTAGAAAACACTAGAGAACCAGAGAACACCAGAGAACTAGAGAACACTAGAGAACACGAGAGAACTAGAGAACACCAGTGAACTAGAGACCACCAGAGAACACCAGAGAACTAGAGAATACTAGAGAACTAGATAACACCAGAAAACTAGAGAACTAGAGAACACCAGAGAACACCAGAGAACTAGAGAATACTAGAGAACTAGATAACACCAGAAAACTAGAGAACTAGAGAACACCAGAGAACTAGAGAACACCAGAGAACACCAGAGAACTAGAGAATACTAGAGAACTAGATAACACCAGAAAACTAGAGAACTAGAGAACACCAGAGAACTACCAGAGATACTAGAGAATACTAGAGAACTAGATAACACCAGAAAACTAGAGAACTAGAGAACACCAGAGAACACCAGAGAACTAGAGAATACTAGAGAACTAGATAACACCAGAAAACTAGAGAACTAGAGAACACCAGAGAACACTACAGAACACCAGAGAACTAGAGAACACTAGAGAACACATTAGAGAACTAGAGAACACTAGAGAACACCAGAGAACACTACAGAACACCAGAGAACTAGAGAACACTAGAGAACACATTAGAGAACTAGAGAACACTAGAGAACACCAGAGAACACTACAGAACACCAGAGAACTAGAGAACACTAGAGAACACATTAGAGAACTAGAGAACACTAGAGAACACCAGAGAACTGGAGAATACTAGAGAACTAGAGAACACCAGAGAACTAGAGAGCACTAGAGAACACCAGAGAACTAGAGAACACCAGAGAACTAGAGAACACTAGAGAACACAAGAGAACTAGAGAACACTAGAGAACTAGAGAACACTAGAGAACTAGAGAACACTGGAGAACAAGAGAACACCAGAGAACACCAGAGAACACTAGAGAACACTAGAGAACACTAGAGAACACCAGAGAACACTAGACAACACCAGAGAACTAGAGAACACCAGAGAACTAGAGAACACCAGAGAACACTAGGGAACACCAGAGAACTAGATAACACCAGAGAACTAGAGAACACTAGAGAACTAGAGAACACTAGAGAGCTAGAGAACACTAGAGAACACCAGAGAACACAAGAGAAGCAGAGAACACCAGAGAACTAGAGAACACTAGAGAACAAGAGAACACTGGAGAACACTATAGAACACCAGAGAACACCAGAGAACACTAGAGAACACCAGAGAACACTAGACAACACTAGAGAACACCAGAGAACTAGAGAACACCAGAGAACTAGAGAACACCAGAGAACTAGAGAACACCAGAGAACTAGAGAACACCAGAGAACTAGAGAATACTAGAGAACACCAGAGAACTAGAGAACACCAGAGAACTAGAGAATACTAGAGAACACTATAGAACAGCAAAGAACACCAGAGAACACCAGAGAACACTAGACAACACTATAGAACACCAGAGAACACTAGACAACACTAGAGAACTAGAGAACACCAGAGAACTAGAGAACACCAGAGAACACTAGAGAACACCAGAGAACTAGAGAACACCAGAGAACACTAAAGAATGCTAGAGAACAGTAGAGAACACCAGAGAACTAGAGAACACCAGAGAACTAGAGAACACCAGAGAACACTAAAGAATGCTAGAGAACAGTAGAGAACACCAGAGAACTAGATTACACCAGAGAACACTAAAGAATACTAAAGAACACCCCAAAATTACCAGGATCACAAATCTGACAGATTGACGGATTGGGTTTGTTTCATTGTTCACTGGAAGGCACTACAAACTTGAAAGCAATATGTCACTTTTACGGCAACCCCACCGAATTCACATAGAAATGTGAGTTATTCTACTCATTCTACTTGAAAGCAAGTCTAAGAAGTGGCAGATCTGTTCTATGTGCGCTATTTCTATGCTTCCCGTTATTAAGTTTAGTTTTTGCCTCTTTTACGTTAGCTTTTTTTTTTGTACAGAAAAAAGCTTCAAAAAGCTGAAAATATTATATTTTAGGTTCTGGAAAATGTATTCCACAGCAGTTTAGATGGTACAATGATTCTCTACACTATACTAGCTTATTTTGTCACATAAACTGAAATTAGACGACGTATTAGAGTTTTAGCAACCAGGAAATGGAGGAGTGATTTCTGCATAGTGCTTCTTTTTAGCCTGATACCTTTGACCTTTGACCATTTATACTCTTCTGTTGTGAGTGATATGACTCTAACCAACCACGACTGAAGTTATGTCCGTATGGGAAAGTTCAGTGAGGCACTTGTCCCTTTGTAATGGTCTGTGGTTTCCTAGTTTAATTCTCCTGTAGTGTGGGTCACTTCCCCTCTTTCTTTCTCTCTCTCTCTCCCTCCCTCTTTCGCTCTCTCTCTCGCTGTCTCTCTCTGTCTCTGTCACTTTCGCTCTCTCTCGCTCTCTGTCACTCTTTCTCTTCCTCTTTCCTTTCTCTCTCTCTCTTTCTCTCTCTCTCTAATATATGTCTCTCTCTCTCTCTACTATATGTCTCTCTCTCTCTACTATATGTCTCTCTCTCTCTCTCTCTCTCTCTCTCTCTCTCTCTCTCTCTCTCTCTCTCTATCTCTGTCACACTGTTAACTAAAGTACGCCATTGTTTGCCATGTGCAGCAGAGGGCATGGCGCCAACAGGGCAAAAAAAACTGTTTGGAACACTGCTTCCTGGCATTGATATGGACTTTTTTTTAAATATATATCTCTCACTACTCACTCTTACTGTGTATCCCAAATGGCACCCTATTCCCTATTTAGTGCACAACTAAGAGCCTATATGGCTCTTAGATGTAAAGGAGCCTCGAATAATCTTTTGGGGTTCAAACAGGAACCTCTGTGTAAAGGTTCAGACAGGAACCTCTGTGTAAAGCTGTGTAAAGGTTCAAACAGGACCCGCTGTGTAAAGGTTCAAACAGGACCCTCTGTGTAAAGGTTCAAACAGGAACCTCTGTGTAAAGGTTCAAACAGGACCCTCTGTGTAAAGGTTCAAACAGGAACCTCTGTGTAAAGCTGTGTGAAGGTTCAAACAGGACCCTCTGTGTAAAGGTTCAAACAGGACCCTCTGTGTAAAGGTTCAAACAGGACCCTCTGTGTAAAGGTTCAAACAGGAACCTCTGTGTAAAGCTGTGTGAAGGTTCAAACAGGACCCTCTGTGTAAAGCTGTGTGAAGGTTCAAACAGGACCCTCTGTGTAAAGGTTCAAACAGGACCCTCTGTGTAAAGGTTCAAACAGGAACCTCTGTGTAAAGGTTCAAACAGGACCCTCTGTGTAAAGGTTCAAACAGGAACCTCTGTGTAAAGGTTCAAACAGGAACCTCTGTGTAAAGCTGTGTAAAGGTTCAAACAGGACCCTCTGTGTAAAGGTTCAAACAGGAACCTCTGTGTAAAGCTGTGTAAAGGTTCAAACAGGACCCTCTGTGTAAAGGTTCAGACAGGAACCTCTGTGTAAAGCTGTGTAAAGGTTCAAACAGGACCCTCTGTGTAAAGGTTCAAACAGGACCCTCTGTGTAAAGCTGTGTAAAGGTTCAAACAGGACCCCTGTGTAAAGCTGTGTAAAGGTTCAGACAGGAACCTCTGTGTAAAGCTGTGTAAAGGTTCAAACAGGACCCTCTGTGTAAAGCTGTGTAAAGGTTAAAACAGGACCCGCTGTGTAAAGGTTCAAACAGGAACCTCTGTGTAAAGCTGTGTAAAGGTTCAAATAGGACCCTCTGTGTAAAGCTGTGTAAAGGTTCAAACAGGACCCTCTGTGTAAAGCTGTGTAAAGGTTCAAACAGGACCCTCTGTGTAAAGGTTCACTCTCTTTCTGTCTCTCTGTTTGGACTGAAGCTGGACTGAGTCCACTCCCCCATACCCTGTCATACATGACTCTCTCTCCCTATCACGCACGCACACGAGCACGCGCATTCACACATATTCACACAGACACGTCTCCTCTCTCTCTTTCATTATGTTTAGTGAGCAGGAAAATGAGCCAGAGAGGCAGAGAGAGAGAAAGAGAGGGAAATACTTAGCAACAATAGGGAGTATGTGACAGAGAGAGGGAGAGGGAAACAGAGGAGAGAGAGAGACAGAGGAGACAGGAGAGAGAGAAAGAGAGACAGAGCAGAGAAAGAGAGACAGATAGAGAGAGAGGAGAGAGAGAAAGAGAGAATGAAGGAGAGAGAGAAAGAGAGACAGAGAAGAGAGAGAAAGAGAGACAGAGGAGAGAGAGACAGATGAGAGAGAAAGAGACAGAGGAGAGAGAGAAAGAGACAGATGAGACAGGAAAGAGAGAAAGAGAGACAGAGCAGAGAAAGAGAGACAGATAGAGAGAGAGGAGAGAGAGAGAAAGAGAGACAGACTAAAGAGAGACAGGAGAGAGAGAGAGGAGAGAGAGAAAGAGAGACAGAGTGAAGGAGAGAGAGAAAGAGAGACAGAGAAGAGCGAGAAAGAGAGACAGGAGAGAGAGACAGATGAGAGAGAAAGAGACAGATGAGAGAGAAAGAGAGACAGAAGAGAGAAAGAGAGACAGAGGAGAGAAAGAGAGACAGAGGAGAGCGAGAAAGAGAGACAGGAGAGAGAGACAGATGAAAGAGAAAGAGAGACAGGAGAGAGAGACAGATGAGAGAGAAAGAGACAGATGAGAGAGAAAGAGACAGATGAGAGAGAAAGAGACAGATGAGAGAGAAAGAGAGACAGAAGAGAGAAAGAGAGACAGAGGAGAGAAAGAGAGACAGAGGAGAGAAAGAGATACAGAGGAGAGAAAGAGAGACAGAGGAGAGAGAAAGAGAGAGAGAGAGAGGGAGAGAGAGAGAGAGACCAGCCCTGACCATAATAGGCGAATGACAGCCCCAGTTAGAGAGGACTGAGAGAGAATGAGAGAGAGGGAGAGCGATAGAGGGGGGGATAGAGAGAGGGAGGGAGAGGGCCTCCAACAGGGGAGAGAGAAACAACAAGGCCAAGCCAGGCTATATGATGAACTGTGGTAGTGGCTGGAAGCTGGAGGAGGGACTAGGTGGCTGTAATGGTTTTTTGGGAGGGTATTTTCTCAGGCTCTCCCTCTACACTACGTAATATGGCTGAGCTGGGTCTCTACTAGGGAATAAGGCTGAGCTGGGTCTCTACTAGGTAATAAGGCTAAGCTGGGTCTCTACTAGGTAATAAGGCTGAGCTGGGTCTCTACTAGGGAATAAGGCTGAGCTGGGTCTCTACTAGGTAATAAGACTGAGCTGGGTCTCTACTAGGTAATAAGGCTGAACTGGGTCTCTACTAGGTAATAAGACTGAGCTGGGTCTCTACTAGGTAATAAGGCTGAGCTGGGTCTCTACTAGGGATTAAGGCTGAGCTGGGTCTCTACTAGGTAATAAGGCTGAGCTGGGTCT
>NC_138303.1:9500000-9555000 GCF_965601325.2 Salmo salar
CTTAGAAGTGGAGGAAGTATAGAGGAGAGGGGAGGAGGAGGAGGTATAGAGGAGAGGGGATGAGGAGGAGGAGGTATAGAGGAGAGGGGAGGAGGAGGAGGTATAGAGGGGAGGGGAGGAGGAGGTATAGAGGAGAGGGGAGGATGTATAGAGGAGATGGAGGAGGAGGTATAGAGGAGAGGGGAGGAGGAGGAGGAGGAGGTATAGAGGAGAGGGGAGGAGGAGGTATAGAGGAGAGGGGAGGATGTATAGAGGAGATGGAGGAGGAGGAGGAGGTATAGAGGAGAGGGGAGGAGGAGGAGGAGGAGGTATAGAGGAGAGGGGAGGAGGAGGTATAGAGGAGAGGGGAGGAGGAGGAATAGAGGAGAGGGGAGGAGGAGGTATAGAGGAGAGGGGAGGAGGTATAGAGGAGAGGGGAGGAGGAGGAGGAGGAGGTATAGAGGAGGAGGAGGAGGAGGAGAGAGGAGAGGGGAGGAGGAGGAGGAGGTATAGAGGAGAAGGGAGGAGGAGGAGGAGGAGGTATAGAGGAGGAGGAGGAGGAGGAGGAGGAGGTATGGAGGAGAGAGGAGGAGGAGGAGGAGGAGGTAGGAGGAGGATAGGAGGAGGAGGAGGAGGTAGGGGGAGGAGGAGGAGGAGGAGTGAGGAGGAGGAGGGTAGGAGGAGGAGGAGGAGGTATGGAGGAGAGGAGGAGGAGGAGGTATGGAGGAGAGGAGGAGGAGGAGGAGGAGAGGGGAGGAGGAGGAGGAGGAGGTATGGGGGAGAGGAGGAGGAGGAGGAGGAGGTATGAGGAGGAGGAGGAGGTAGAGAGGAGGAGGGTAGGGGGAGGCGGAGGAGAGAGGAGGAGGAGAGGAGGAGGAGTAGAGGGGAGGAGGAGGGAGGAGGAGGAGGAGGTATGGGAGAGAGGAGGAGGAGTGAGGCGGTATGGAGGAGAGTGGAGGAGGAGTTATAGGGGAGAGGAGGAGGAGGAGGAGGAGGTAGAGGAGGAGAGGGTAGGAGGAGGAGGAGGAGAGAGGAGGAGGAGAGGAGGAGGAGGTATGGGGGAGGAGGAGGAGGAGGAGGAGGAGGTATAGAGGAGAGGGGAGGTGGAGGAGGAGGAGAGAGGAGGAGGAGAGGAGGAGGAGGAGGAGGTATAGAGGGGAGGAGGAGGAGGAGGTATAGAGGAGAGGGGAGGAGGAGGAGGTATAGAGGAGAGGGGAGGAGGAGGAGGAGGAGGAGGAGAGGGGAGGAGGAGGAAGAGGTATAGAGGAGAGAGGAGGAGGAGGGGAGGAGGAGGAGGTATAGAGGAGAGGGGAGGAGGAGGGGGTATAGAGGAGAGGGGAGGAGGAGGAGGAGGTATAGAGGAGAGGGGAGGAGGAGGAGGAGGAGAGAGGAGGAGGAGGAGGTATAGAGGAGAGGGGAGGAGGAGGAGAGAGGAGGAGGAGGAGGAGGAGAGGGGAGGAGGAGGAGGAGGAGGTATAGAGGAGAGGGGAGGAGGAGGAGGTATAGAGGAGAGGGGAGGAGGAGGAGGAGGAGGAGGAGGAGAGGGGCTTTTCAACTAAAATGGAGTAGAATCCACCTCAGTGCCCGTTGAGACATGTTCAGCTGACTCCTCTTCTCCAGTGGGCCGTCTACCCTTCACAAAGAGAGGCTTAACAGCCACAGAAAGAAACCCAGCCCTCTTCTAGTGTCTGGCTGTGTGTAGTTGCACTCAAAGACCCCTTTGATGAAATACAAGTCCTCACCAATTCCAACAACTGTGCAAAGAAAGAGGGACCGAACACGGCCTGACCACCGCATTGTAGCAGTGACAACATCCTTCCTGCTAAAGGTGAGAAAGCCAGGTATTGAGTACAAACACCTACGAGAACCCATTCATTTTCTGTGACTAAACAAAAAGTACCATAAATCAATTAAAACTAGGTTAAATCCACAAACCTTTAGTCTCCATCCAGTGTGTGAGTGCTGTGTGAGTGCTGTCTGAGTGTCCTGGCCTGTATGTCTATTACCTGTCCCTCTAGTGTCTGGGCTGTCTGTTACCTGTCCCTCTAGTGTCTGGGCTGTATGTCTATTACCTGTCCCTCTAGTGTCTGGGCTGTCTGTTACCTGTCCCTCTAGTGTCTGGCCTGTATGTCTATTACCTGTCCCTCTAGTGTCTGGGCTGTATGTCTGTTACCTGTCCCTCTAGTGTCTGGGCTGTCTGTTACCTGTCCCTCTAGTGTCTGGGCTGTATGTCTATTACCTGTCCCTCTAGTGTCTGGGCTGTCTGTTACCTGTCCCTCTAGTGTCTGGGCTGTCTGTTACCTGTCCCTCTAGTGTCTGGGCTGTTTGTCTATTACCTGTCCCTCTAGTGTCTGGGCTGTATGTCTATTACCTGTCCCTCTAGTGTCTGGGCTGTCTGTTACCTGTCCCTCTAGTGTCTGGGCTGTATGTCTGTTACATGTCCCTCTAGTGTCTGGGCTGTATGTCTGTTACCTGTCCCTCTAGTGTCCTGGGCTGTATGTCTGTTACCTGTCCCTCTAGTGTCTGGGCTGTCTGTTACCTGTCCCTCTAGTGTCTGGGCTGTATGTCTGTTACCTGTCCCTCTAGTGTCCTGGCCTGTATGTCTATTACCTGTCCCTCTAGTGTCTGGGCTGTATGTCTGTTACCTGTCCCTCTAGTGTCTGGGCTGTATGTCTGTTACCTGTCCCTCTAGTGTCTGGGCTGTATGTCTGTTACCTGTCCCTCTAGTGTCCTGGCCTGTATGTCTGTTACCTGTCCCTCTAGTGTCTGGGCTGTATGTCTGTTACCTGTCCCTCTAGTGTCTGGGCTGTATGTCTGTTACCTGTCCCTCTAGTGTCTGGGCTGTCTGTTACCTGTCCCTCTAGTGTCTGGGCTGTATGTCTGTTACCTGTCCCTCTAGTGTCTGGGCTGTCTGTTACCTGTCCCTCTAGTGTCTGGGCTGTATGTCTGTTACCTGTCCCTCTAGTGTCTGGGCTGTCTGTTACCTGTCCCTCTAGTGTCTGGGCTGTATGTCTGTTACCTGTCCCTCTAGTGTCTGGGCTGTCTGTTACCTGTCCCTCTAGTGTCTGGGCTGTCTGTTACCTGTCCCTCTAGTGTCTGGGCTGTATGTCTATTACCTGTCCCTCTAGTGTCCTGGCCTGTATGTCTGTTACCTGTCCCTCTAGTGTCTGGGCTGTATGTCTCTTACCTGTCCCTCTAGTGTCTGGGCTGTCTGTTACCTGTCCCTCTAGTGTCTGGGCTGTATGTCTGTTACCTGTCCCTCTAGTGTCTGGGTTGTATGTCTATTACCTGTCCCTCTAGTGTCTGGGCTGTATGTCTGTTACCTGTCCCTCTAGTGTCTGGGCTGTATGTCTGTTACCTGTCCCTCTAGTGTCTGGGCTGTCTGTTACCTGTCCCTCTAGTGTCTGGCCTGTATGTCTGTTACCTGTCCCTCTAGTGTCTGGGCTGTCTGTTACCTGTCCCTCTAGTGTCTGGGCTGTATGTCTGTTACCTGTCCCTCTAGTGTCTGGGCTGTATGTCTGTTACCTGCCCTCGTTAATGTGTGGGTAAATATTGGTTTTCACCAGGTCAACACTAGCTGGTGTTTGAGCTCTGCCTTTTCTTTCATCGTTGTCTCAATGGAACACTGAGCTGGGGGTGTGGATGGAGAGATGGAGGGAGGGAGGGATGGAGTGTGTAAATAGCACCTCTTCCCTCAATCAGGCAGGAAGACTGAGAGGTAGGAAGGCAGGAGGACTGAGAGGCAGGAAGGCAGGAGGACTGAGAGGCAGGAAGGCAGGACTGAGAGGCAGGAAGGCAGGAGGACTGAGAGGCAGGAAGGTAGGAGGACTGAGAGGCAGGAAGGCAGGAGGACTGAGAGGCAGGAAGGCAGGAACCAGCATGATCACAGTGTTATCAGTCTCTTTTTTAGGCTGTGGGACCCAAGGTTGGCACCTGGCTCTGGGTCTAGGGCCTCTTCCCCTCCCTGCCTGACAAGCTTTGCTCCTGAAGAGAGAGAGATACAGAAGGTCAGGGAAAGACAGAGGGGGCATGGTGACTGGGCTGTGGCCCCTAGTAATGCCCCTTATCAGCCTGTAGTATGGGGTTGGTTTACAGCCTGTAGTATGGGGTTGGTTTACAGCCTGTAGTATGGGGTTGGTTTACAGCCTGTAGTATGGGGTTGGTTTACAGCCTGTAGTATGGGGTTGGTTTACAGCCTGTAGTATGGGGTTGGTTTACAGCCTGTAGTATGGGGTTGGTTTACAGCCTGTAGTATGGGGTTGGTTTACAGCGATCAGAGTTGTTGAGGCCTGGCCACGGTTGGCCACGGTAGGGTAGTGATCAGAGTTGTTGAGGCCTGGCCACGGTTGGCCACGGTAGGGTAGTGATCAGAGTTGTTGAGGCCTGGCCACGGTTGGCCACGGTAGGGTAGTGATCAGAGTTGTTGATGCCTGGCCACGGTTGGCCACGGTAGGGTAGTGATCAGAGTTGTTGAGGCCTGGCCACGGTAGGGTAGTGATCAGAGTTGTTGAGGCCTGGCCACGGTTGGCCACGGTAGGGTAGTGATCAGAGTTGTTGAGGCCTGGCCACGGTAGGGTAGTGATCAGAGTTGTTGAGGCCTGGCCACGGTTGGCCACGGTAGGGTAGTGATCAGAGTTGTTGATGCCTGGGAACGGTTGGCCACGGTTGGGTAGTGATCAGAGTTGTTGAGACCTGGCCACGGTTGGCCACGGTAGGGTAGTGATCAGAGTTGTTGAGGCCTGGCCACGGTAGGGTAGTGATCAGAGTTGTTGAGGCCTGGCCACGGTAGGGTAGTGATCAGAGTTGTTGATGCCTGGCCACGGTAGGGTAGTGATCAGAGTTGTTGATGCCTGGCCACGGTTGGCCACGGTTGGGTAGTGATCAGAGTTGTTGAGGCCTGGCCACGGTTGGCCACGGTTGGGTAGTGATCAGAGTTGTTGATGCCTGGCCACGGTTGGCCACGGTAGGGTAGTGATCAGAGTTGTTGAGGCCTGGCCACGGTTAGCCACGGTTGGGTAGTGATCAGAGTTGTTGATGCCTGGCCACGGTTGGCCACGGTAGGGTAGTGATCAGAGTTGTTGAGGCCTGGCCACGGTTGGCCACGGTAGGGTAGTGATCAGAGTTGTTGAGGCCTGGCCACGGTTGGCCACGGTAGGGTAGTGATCAGAGTTGTTGAGGCCTGGCCACAGTTGGACAGGGGCAGGCCAGAGGAAGTGGGTACCTCTCTCATACTGCTTAACCACCCTTTAAGCATCTATCAGAGTCCAAAATGTGTACATGTGTCCTGGAATATTGGACCGTTGGCTTTCATACTTTTCGAATTGTCACCGCGGCTCAAACAATTTCTCCAACTGTCAACACATTCAACGGAATAGAAGAGGCGTAGGTGGAATTGTGGGGAGATGCACGTCCGGGCTGTTCGTCACTCCCGAGGACGGTGGTCTCAGAGCAGCGCAGCTACAGTTTGTCACAACGGGACACCGGATTATAACATTGCTGCGTCTCTGAATGAGGCTTTAAAATCCAGCCTGTAGCTGCTAAGCAACGTGTAGTGTTTAGGACACACACGCGCACACACACAAATGTGGAATTTGTCGAAACTGGCCATTTTACACACTCCAAAGTAACCTGCTGATCCTCCAGCAGTTCAAAGTTACCTTCAGAGAGGTAAAAACATACATGATTTAGTTGGTATGTTTCAATGTCTGATTGTTCTGTTTTCACATTCCAATCAACTCAGTAGTGGGCTCCTTCAGTTGTACACGTGTACCTCCTTTCAGGGTCCCCTTGGAACCCCTCGGAAGTTTCTCAGAATCACACAAAGGTCTTTCCGTTCCAACCGGCTGACCGTAAGATTCACCGGCCTTCTATTCTCTGTGTCCTTCTGAAATGTGCGTCCCAAATGGGCACTCTATTCCCTACATAGTGCACTACTTTAGACCAGAGCCCTATGGCACCCTATTCCCTATATAGTGCACTACTTTAGACCTGAGCCCTATGTTTGCCGTTCAGGACGCTACCCATGCCTGTGTTTCCTCTCAGTCATCTTTACGTGGTTCTTGCCAGGTCTATCAAGACTTTAATGGTCCTGAGATTAGTCCTGGAGGGTGAGCACAGAGTTCATATATAGACAGGCCCTTTAGTTCAGAAGACACGCTCCACAACCTTCACAGGATAGTAACAAACCAGTCCTCATTCTCTCACAACAAAGTTATCATGCTTGAGGAGAGATAGTGGGGTATCTGGTTTCTAACTGTAGTACTGCGACTCTACAGGTTTCTAGTTATAGTACTGCAGTTCTACCGGTTTCTATTGTAGTACTGCAGTTCTAGAGGTTTCTATTGTAGTACTGCAACTCTACAGGTTTCTATTGTAGTACTGCAACTCTATAGGTTTCTATATTAGTACTGCAGTTCTACAGGTTTCTAGTTATAGTACTGCAGTTCTACCGGTTTCTATTGTAGTACTGCAGTTCTACATGTTTCTAGTTGTAGTACTGCAACTCTACAGGTTTCTGGTTGTAGTACTGCAACTCTACAGGTTTCTGGTTGTAGTACTGCAACTCTACAGGTTTCTGGTTGTAGTACTGCAGCTCTGAGGATATTGTCCCTGGTCTTTGGCAAGAAAGAAGGAGACATTAGGATTGTGGTAAAATTGAGACTCAGAGGGCCAGTTTCCCACACCTTAAGACATTAAGAAAGAATCTCAATGGAGAATCTCCATTGCTGGGAAACTGGCAAAAATGTAAAGTTGTGATCACGTTGAATCTCATGATAATAGTTTACAGTGCGTTCAGAAAGTATTCAGATTCCCCTGGAATTGTTCCTCATTTTGTTACGTTACAGCCTTATTCTAAAATGGATTAAATTACTATTTTTACACATCAATCTACACACAATACCCCATAATGACAAAGTGAAAACAGGTTTCTATACATTTTTTCAAATGTATAAAACTTAAAAACTGAAAGACCTTATTTATATACACTACCGGTCAAACGTTTTAGAACACCTACTCATTCAAGGGTTTTTCTTTATTTTTACTATTTTCTACATTGTAGCATAATAGTGAAGACATCACAACTATGAAATAACACATATGAAATCATGTAGTAACCAAAGAAAGTGTTAAACAAATCAAAATATATTTTATATGTGAGATTTTTCAAATAGCCACCCTTTGCCTTGATGACAGATTTGCACACTCTTGGTATTCTTTCTAACCAGCTTCATGGGATTGTCGCTTAGAATGCATTTCAGTTAACAGGTGTGCCTTCTTAAAAGTTAATTTGTGGAATTTATTTCCTTCTTAATGTGTTTGAGCCAATCAGTCATGTTGTGACAAGGTAGGGATTGTATACAGAAGATAGCCCTATTTGGTAAACGACCAAATCCATATTATGGCAAGAACACCTCAAAAAAGCAAAGCGAAATGATAGTCCATCATTACTTTAAGACATGATGGTCAGTCAATACGTAACATTTCAAGAACTTTGAAAGTTTCTAAAAGTGCAGTCGCAAAAACCATCAAGCACTATGATGAAACTGTCTCTGGTGAAGACCGCCACAGGAAATGAAGACCCAGAGTCACATCTGCTGCAGAGGATAAGTTCATTAGAGTTACCAGCCTCAGAAATTGCAGCCCAAATAAATGCTTCACAGAGTTCAAGTAACAGACACATCTCAAAATCAACTGTTCAGAGGAGTCTGTGTGAATCAGGCCTTTATGGTTGAATTGCTGCAAAGAAACCACTACTAAAGGACACCAAGAAGAAGAGACTTGCTTGGGCCAATAAACACAAGCAATGGACATTAGACAGGTGGAAATCTGTCCTTTGATCTGGAGTCCAAATTTTTGATTTTTGGTTCCAACCGCCGTGTCTTTGTGAACAGATGATCTCCGCATGTGTATTTCCCACCGTGAAGCATGGAAGAGGAAGTGTTATGGTGTGGGGGTGCTTTGCTGGTGACATTGTCTTTGATTTATTTAGAATTCAAGGCACACTTAACCAGCATGGCAACCACAGCATTCTGCAGCGATACGCCATCCCATCTGGTTTGCGCTTAGTGGGACTATCATTTGTTTTTCAACAGGACAATGACCAACACACCTCCAGGCTGTGTAAGGGCTATTTGGCCAAGAAGGAGAGTGATGGAGTGCTGCATCAGATGACCTGGCCTCCACAATCACCAGACCTCAACCCAATTGAGATGGTTTGGGATGAGTCGGACCGCAGAGTGAAGGAAAAGCAGCCAACAAGTGCTCAGCATATGTAGGAACTCCTTCAAGACTGTTGGAAAAGCATTCCAGGTGAAGCTGGTTGAGAGAATGCCAAGAGTGTGCAAAGCTGTAATCAAGGCAAATGGTGGTGTAACGGCCGTCGTCAAAATGAGACCAAGGTGCAGCGGAGGATGTGTTCATCTTAAATTAATTTATTCAAGAAAGTCCACGTTAGACAAAAAAAAACAAGAAACCGACAGCCAAACAGTATTGTCAGGTGCAAACACTAAACAGAAATTATTCACCCACAAACCCCAAAGGAAAAACAGGCTGCCTATGTATGACTCTCAATCAGCAACAACGATCTACAGCTGTTCCTGATTGAGAGCCATACACGGCCGAAACAAAGTAATACACCAACATAGAAAACGGAACATAGAACGCCCACCCAATGTAACACCCTGGCCTAACCAAAAATAGAGAACAAAAAACCCCTCTCTATGGCCAGGGCATTACAGGTGGCTATTTGAAGAATATTTTTTGGTTACTACATGATTCCACGTGTGTTTTCATAGTTTTGATGTCTTCACTATTATTCTACAATGTAGAAAATAGTAAAAAGTAAAGAAAAACCCTTGAATGAGTAGGTCTTCTGAAACTTTTGACAGGTAGTGTAAGAATTTAGACCCTTTGCTTTGAGACCATTTTTTTTACTCAGATGCATCCTGTTTCCATTGATCATCCTTGAAATGTTTCTACAACTTGATTGGTGTCCACCTGTGGTAAATTCAATTGATTGGACATGATTTGGAAAGGCACACACCTGTCTATATAATGTCCCACAGTTGACAGTGCATGTCAGATCTGGGGAGGGGTACCATGATATTTCTGCAGCATTGAAGGTCCCCAAGAACACAACGCCCTCCATCATCCTTAAATGGAAGTTTGGAAACACCAAGACACTTCCTAGAGCTGGCTGCCCGGCCAAACTGAGCAATCAGGGGAGAAGGGCCTTGGTCAGGGACGTGTACCAGAACCCGATGGTCACAATGACAGAGCTCCAGAGTTTCCCTGTGGAGATGGGAGAACCTTCAAGAAGGATAACCATCTCTGCAGTACTCCACCAATCAGGCCTTTATGGTAGAGTGGCCAGACGGTGTCACAACTCGTCGGTCCCTCTCCTTGTTCAGGCGACGTTCGGTGATCGACGTCACCGGTCTTCTAGGATTCGCCGATCCACCTTTCATTTTCCATTTGTTTGGTCTTGTCTTCCCACACACCTGGTTTCAATTCCATCAATTACATGTTGTGTATTTAACCCTCTGTTCCCCCCATGCCCTTGTCCGGTATTGTTTATTGTAAGTGCTTGTGCACGTTATGTCTGGTGTGCGTCGGGTTTTGTACCCATTTATTGATTGTTCTGTTTTCCGGTGTTTTTTTATTATTAAACTGCGCCGTTGGAAACACAGTTTTTGCTCTTCTGCGTCTGACTTCTCTGCCACCAGTACGCACCCCTCACAGACGGAAGCTTCTCTGGTCTGATGAAACCACTTGGCCTGAATGCCAAGTGTCACATCTGGAGGAAACCTGGCACCATCTCTACGGCTGTAATCTCTGCCAAAGGTGCTTCAACAAAGGACTGAGTAAAGCATCTGAATACTTATTCCGTTTTTTTTTTGTTTTGTTTTTTGCCAAAACATCTAAGAACCTGTTTTTGCTTTGTCATTATGGGGTATTGTGTGTAGATTGATAAAGGAGAAAAAAAATGATTTTATCCATTTTACAATAAGGCTGTAACGTAACAAAATGTGGAAAAGAAGGTCAAGAGGTCTGAATACTTTCTGAATTCACTGTATTACAGTATAATATAATAATAGTGTTATTCTGAGTTGTTGCAGCTGTTCAGTAACTGTTACCATATGAAAACGTGCCAAACCATATGAGAAAGCCCAGTGATCTCTGTCAAGCTGAAGTTGAAACAGAGAGTAGGGAGTCGGCCCTCCTCCATAAAACTGTCAGAATCCATAACAGTCGGACGTGTTTCAAATCACCAGAGGCGTAGATAAATGCTGACTGTGGAATTGGTCTCTGGAGACAGTAGAGTTGGTATCTGGACTGGCGACAGTAGTGTTGGTCTCTGGAGACAGTAGAGTTGGTCTCTGGACTGGAGACAGTAGAGTTGGTCTCTGGACTGGAGACAGTAGTGTTGGTCTCTGGAGACAGTAGAGTTGGTCTCTGGACTGGAGACAGTAGTGTTGGTCTCTGGAGACAGTAGAGTTGGTCTCTGGACTGGAGACAGTAGAGTTGGTCTCTGGTCTGGAGACAGTAGTGTTGGTCTCTGGACTGGAGACAGTAGAGTTGGTCTCTGGACTGGAGACAGTAGAGTTGGTCTCTGGACTGGAGACAGTAGAGTTGGTCTCTGGACTGGAGACAGTAGAGTTGGTCTCTGGACTGGAGACAGTAGTGTTGGTCTCTGGACTGGAGACAGTAGAGTTGGTCTCTGGTCTGGAGACAGTAGAGTTGGTCTCTGGACTGGAGACAGTAGTGTTGGTCTCTGGACTGGAGACAGTAGTGTTGGTCTCTGGACTGGAGACAGTAGTGTTGGTCTCTGGACTGGAGACAGTAGTGTTGGTCTCTGGACTGGAGACAGTAGAGTTGGTCTCTGGACTGGAGACAGTAGTGTTGGTCTCTGGACTGGAGACAGTAGAGTTGGTCTCTGGACTGGAGACAGTAGTGTTGGTCTCTGGACTGGAGACAGTAGTGTTGGTCTCTGGACTGGAGACAGTAGTGTTGGTCTCTGGACTGGAGACAGTAGAGTTGGTCTCTGGACTGGAGACAGTAGTGTTGGTCTCTGGACTGGAGACAGTAGTGTTGGTCTCTGGACTGGAGACAGTAGTGTTGGTCTCTGGACTGGAGACAGTAGTGTTGGTCTCTGGACTGGAGACAGTAGAGTTGGTCTCTGGACTGGAGACAGTAGTGTTGGTCTCTGGACTGGAGACAGTAGTGTTGGTCTCTGGACTGGAGACAGTAGAGTTGGTCTCTGGACTGGAGACAGTAGAGTTGGTCTCTGGACTGGAGACAGTAGTGTTGGTCTCTGGACTGGAGACAGTAGTGTAGGTCTCTGGACTGGAGACAGTAGTGTAGGTCTCTGGACTGGAGACAGTAGTGTAGGTCTCTGGACTGGAGACATCTGCTCTGGTCCGGTCTGGTCCAGTCTGCTCTGATCCCGTCTAGTCCGTTCTGGTCTGGTCCGGTCTGCTCTTGCCTGGTCTGGTGAGGTCTGGTCCAGTCTGGCCAGGTCCCGTCTGCTGTGGTCCGGTCTGCTCCGGTCTGCTCTGGTCCGGTCTTGTCTGGTCCGAGGTGGTCTGGTCCGGTCCGGTCTGGTTGTGTATCTACAGTAAGTCCAGAGAGATAGACCATGGGTGGTTATAATTCATTGTCACACGGTTTCTGTCTGTCTGGCTTTCTGTCTGTCTGTCTATCTGGGCCTTTAGTCTGTCTGTCTGTCTGTCTGTCTGTCTGTCTGTCTGTCTGTCTGTCTGTCTGTCTGTCTGTCTGTCTGTCTGTCTGTCTGTCTGTCTGTCTGTCTGTCTGTCTGTCTGTCTGTCTGTCTGTCTGTCTGTCTGTCTGTCTGTCCTAGCCTCTCCCTCCAAAGTGTACATTATTTTTTCTAGGTTCTCTCTCCTGTTCATGTTTCTATCTCTCTTCAGAACCCTTTGTTAAGATTCTTCCGTCTTCACAGTTTTCTCAAAGCCTCTGGACTAAAGCCAGTCGTTTTGGACGGCTGAAGTTGTCTAGGCTGGTTGTGGATAATTTTTTTATTTTATTTATATATATTTTTTATTTATTTTATTTCACCTTTTATTTAACCAGGTAGGCCAGTTGAGAACAAGTTTTCATTTACAACTGCGACCTGGTAAAGATAAAGCAAAGCAGTTCGACACATACAACAACACAGAGTTACACATGGATCATTAAGGCGCCAGCATGCTTCAGTTCGGCTGGCGGCTAGCCGATGTCGATTACCCAGTGGCCTCATGGGTAGAATGTTAATAATATTCGTAACTTCATAATTATTAAACAGCCCCCAAAAAATCTGGTGTTTCTATGTCAAACGGTTTTGTTATATTTCAGTCTTCGGTGATGTGTATATTGGGGTGAAAACTCAAAATGTAATACATCTCAACTCCATATCTGACATGGTAACAGATGTCCTATTTTTTAAATCCCATAACCATGTGTGTGAGGTGTATACTTTGGTTTCAAGGTAGATTTGTTTAAGTCTACCAAGAAACACTCTGTGTGGCCCTGATTTAGCCCACTGCAGTGAAAGGTTTTTAAAAAACTAGAAAAAAAAAGGTCAATAGTACTGTTTGTCCATTTTCAGACACCATAACCAGTATACACTTCCTGAAATAGTCAGAATTAATGTAACTCAAGAAATCTGTCATTAATTTGGACTTTTTTTCAGAGGAGATCTTAGTCACGCAATTTTACATAATAACTAAGATGTTTGGTCCAGTATTTCTTAATTAAACTAATGTGCATGAAAACAAGTCATCTCTTGTTAAACGACAACAAAGGCTGCTGAAGAATCCCAACTGTTGACCAATCACTGACGAAGGGGCGCAGAATTCGGCTACTGAAGAATCCCAACTGTTGACCAATCACTGACGAAGGGGCGCAGAATTCGGCTACTGAAGAATCCCAACTGTTGACCAATCACTGATGAAGGGGCGCAGAATTCGGCTACTGACTTCTCCAGAAAAAAACCCGAACAACCGAAAAACAAAACTTACCGAAGTACAAAACGATCAAAAACGTCACAAAATGTCATCATAATATATGCACAAACTCTTCCAAACTGTTTTGGCTGGGAAGCATGCGGATCTACTGGTCTGGTCTGGTTGTGGATCATTACTGTATCTACTAGTCTAGTCTGGTTGTGGATCATTACTGTATCTACTGGTCTGGTCTGGTTGTGGATCATTACTGTATCTACTAGTCTGGTCTGGTCTGGTTGTGGATCATTACTGTATCTACTAGTCTGGTCAGGTTGTGGATCATTACTGTATCTACTAGTCTGGTCTGGTCTGGTTGTGGATCATTACTGTATCTACTAGTCTGGTCTGGTTGTGGATCATTACTGTATGTACTGGTCTGGTCTGGTTGTGGATCATTACTGTGTCTACTGGTCTGGTCTGGTTGTGGATCATTACTGTATCTACTAGTCTGGTCTGGTTGTGGATCATTACTGTATCTACTAGTCTGGTCTGGTTGTGGATCATTACTGTATCTACTAGTCTGGTCTGGTTGTGGATCATTACTGTATCTACTGGTCTGGTCTGGTTGTGGATCATTACTGTATCTACTAGTCTGGTCTGGTTGTGGATCATTACTGTATCTACTGGTCTGGTCTGGTTGTGGATCATTACTGTATCTACTGGTCTGGTCTGGTTGTGGATCATTACTGTATCTACTAGTCTGGTCTGGTTGTGGATCATTACTGTATCTACTGGTCTGGTCTGGTTGTGGATCATTACTGTATCTACTAGTCTGGTCTGGTTGTGGATCATTACTGTATCTACTAGTCTGGTCTGGTTGTGGATCATTACTGTATCTACTAGTCTGGTCTGGATCATTACTGTATCTACTAGTCTGGTCTGGATCATTACTTTATCTACTAGTCTGGTCTGGTTGTGGATCATTACTGTATCTACTAGTCTGGTCTGGATCATTACTGTATCTACTAGTCTGGTCTGGTTGTGGATCATTACTGTATCTACAGTAAATCCTGGGAGATTAGTGTTTCAGTCTGCTTTATACAGTCCAGAGAGACGGGAGGATATAATTTAATGCTGACAACGTCACCGTTTCTCTTGACTCTGGCCCCTTTCTCTCTCTGGCTGTCTGGTTGCCTGCCCCTTTCTCTCTCTGGCTGTCTGGTTGTCTGGCCCCTTTCTCTCTCTGGCTGTCTGGTTGCCTGCCCCTTTCTCTCTCTGGCTGTCTGGTTGTCTGGCCCCTTTCTCTCTCTGGCTGTCTGGTTGTCTGGCCCCTTTCTCTCTCTGGCTGTCTGGTTCTCTGGCCCCTTCTCTCTCTGGCTGTCTGGTTCTCTGGCCCCTTCTTTCTCTGGCTGTCTGGTTCTCTGGCCCCTTCTCTCTCTGGCTGTCTGGTTCTCTGGCCCCTCTCTCTCTCTGGCTGTCTGGTTCTCTGACCCCTCTCTGACCCCTTACTCTCGCTGGCTGGCTGTGTTTCTTCCTCCCAGGTCCACCTGTTTGTGTTTTCTAGATTCTTTATCCTGTTCATGTTGATAATTATGGTTCTTCATGGGGAGGCATCCGTCTTCCCAATTTGTTCAAGGCCTCCTGAGTATTAGAAAGAGTCCTCCCCTCCTGTTCTCTCGCTTCTCTCCCATCCTCCTTCCTCCCTTCCTCTCCCATCCTCGTTCCTCCCTTCCTCTCCCATCCTCGTTCCTCCCTTCCTCTCCCATCCTCGTTCCTCCCTTCCTCTCCCATCCTCGTTCCTCCCTTCCTCTCCCATCCTCGTTCCTCCCTTCCTCTCTTCTCTTGTAAGCTGTGTGTGAGCTCTTGGAGGCAGAGCCATGTGTGTCGACTGGCAAACAGCTGGGACACACAAGAGATAACGGATACTGATATACTCTGACAGACAAATAAAGACAAATGGACAGACATAGATATCCAATTAGACTCCTAGACAGCATCTGGAGAGTTAGCAGAACACACCCACTGCCTTTCCTTGAGAGCCAGTAGAGACACACACACACACACACACCACACACACACACACACACACACACACACACACACACACACACACACACACACACACACACACACACACACACACCAAGTGTTTAGGATTTGAAACCATAACTAAACACTTCTCTGCAACACTTTTTAAACCAGTCAAAGCATTTAGAATGTCAATGAAACTGCGTCACAGTGTTTAGATTGTAAAGACCAGAGGATGTTAATTCACTGCCTAGTTATCCTCAGCCTTTAGTTAGGGCCTTGTTATCCTCAGCCTTTAGTTAGGGCCTAGTTATCCTCAGCCTTTAGTTAGGGCCTTGTTATCCTCAGCCTTTAGTTAGGGCCTAGTTATCCTCAGCCTTCAGTTAGGGCCTAGTTATCCTCAGCCTTTAGTTAGGGCCTAGTTATCATCAGCCTTTAGTTAGGGCCCAGTTATCATCAGCCTTTAGTTAGGGCCTTGTTATCCTCAGCCTTTAGTTAGGGCCTAGTTATCCTCAGCCTTTAGTTAGGGCCTAGTTATCCTCAGCCTTTAGTTAGGGCCTAGTTATCCTCAGCCTTTAGTTAGGGCCTAGTTATCATCAGCCTTTAGTTAGGGCCTTGTTATCCTCAGCCTTTAGTTAGGGCCTAGTTATCCTCAGCCTTTAGTTAGGGCCTAGTTATCCTCAGCCTTTAGTTAGGGCCTAGTTATCCTCAGCCTTTAGTTAGGGCCTTGTTATCCTCAGCCTTTAGTTAGGGCCTAGTTATCCTCAGCCTTCAGTTAGGGCCTAGTTATCCTCAGCCTTTAGTTAGGGCCTAGTTATCATCAGCCTTTAGTTAGGGCCCAGTTATCCTCAGCCTTTAGTTAGGGCCTAGTTATCCTCAGCCTTTAGTTAGGGCCTAGTTATCCTCAGCCTTTAGTTAGGGCCTAGTTATCATCAGCCTTTAGTTAGGACCCAGTTATCCTCAGCCTTTAGTTAGGGCCTAGTTATCATCAGCCTTTAGTTAGGGCCTAGTTATCATCAGCCTTTAGTTAGGGCCTAGTTATCCTCAGCCTTTAGTTAGGGCCTAGTTATCATCAGCCTTTAGTTAGGACCCAGTTATCCTCAGCCTTTAGTTAGGGCCTAGTTATCATCAGCCTTTAGTTAGGGCCTAGTTATCCTCAGCCTTTAGTTAGGGCCTAGTTATCCTCAGCCTTTAGTTAGGGCCTAGTTATCATCAGCCTTTAGTTAGGGCCCAGTTATCCTCAGCCTTTAGTTAGGGCCTAGTTATCATCAGCCTTTAGTTAGGACCCAGTTATCCTCAGCCTTTAGTTAGGGCCTAGTTATCATCAGCCTTTAGTTAGGGCCTAGTTATCCTCAGCCTTTAGTTAGGGCCTAGTTATCCTCAGCCTTTAGTTAGGGCCTAGTTATCATCAGCCTTTAGTTAGGGCCCAGTTATCCTCAGCCTTTAGTTAGGGCCTAGTTATCATCAGCCTTTAGTTAGGGCCTAGTTATCATCAGCCTTTAGTTAGGGCCTAGTTATCCTCAGCCTTTAGTTAGGGCCTAGTTATAATCAGCCTTTAGTTAGGGCCTAGTTATCATCATCCGTCAGTTAGTGCCTAGTTATCCTCGGCCTTTAGTTAGGGCCTAGTTATCATCAGCCTTTAGTTAGGGCCTAGTTATCATCAGCCTTTAGTTAGGGCCTAGTTATCCTCAGCCTTTAGTTAGGGCCTAGTTATAATCAGCCTTTAGTTAGGGCCTAGTTATCATCAGCCGTCAGTTAGTGCCTAGTTATCCTCGGCCTTTAGTTAGGGCCTAGTTATCATTAGCCTTTAGTTAGGGCCTAGTTATCCTCAGCCTTTAGTTAGGGCCTAGTTATCCTCAGCCTTTAGTTAGGGCCTAGTTATCCTCAGCCTTTAGTTAGGGCCTAGTTGTCCTCAGCCTTCAGTTAGGGCCTAGTTATCCTCAGCCTTTAGTTAGGGCCTAGTTATCCTCAGCCTTTAGTTAGGGCATAGTTATCATAAACCTTTAGTTAGGGCCTAGTTATCATCAGCCTTTAGTTAGGGCCTAGTTATCATCAGCCTTTAGTTAGGGCCTAGTTATCATAAACCTTTAGTTAGGGCCTAGTTGTCATCAGCCTTTAGTTAGGGCCTAGTTATCATCAGCCTTTAGTTAGGGCCTAGTTATCCTCAGCCTTTAGTTAGGGCCTAGTTATCATAAACCTTTAGTTAGGGCCTAGTTATCATCAGCCTTTAGTTAGGGCCTAGTTATCATCATCCTTTAGTTAGGGCCTAGTTATCCTCAGCCTTTAGTTAGGGCCTAGTTATCCTCAGCCTTCAGTTAGGGCCTAGTTATCCTCAGCCTTTAGTTAGGCCCAGTTATCATCAGCCTTTAGTTAGGGCCCAGTTATCCTCAGCCTTTAGTTAGGGCCTAGTTATCCTTAGCCTTTAGTTAGGGCCTAGTTATCCTCAGCCTTTAGTTAGGGCCTAGTTATCCTCAGCCTTCAGTTAGGGCCTAGTTATCCTCAGCCTTTAGTTAGGGCCTAGTTATCATCAGCCTTTAGTTAGGGCCTAGTTATCATCAGCCTTTAGTTAGGGCCTAGTTATCCTCAGCCTTCAGTTAGGGCCTAGTTATCATCAGCCTTTAGTTAGGGCCTAGTTATCATCAGCCTTTAGTTAGGGCCTAGTTATCATCAGCCTTTAGTTAGGGCCTAGTTATCCTCAGCCTTTAGTTAGGGCCTAGTTATCATCAGCCTTTAACCAACAACGTAGTTTTTAGAAAATATAGTTAAGAATTTTTTTTCTAAATAAACTATACAGGGGGTACCGGTACCGAGACAATATGACTATATACAGGGGGTACCGGTACAGAGTCAATGTGGAGGCTATATAACAGGGGGTACCGGTACAGAGTCAACGTGGAGGCTATATGCAGGGGGTACCGGTACAGAGTAAATGTGGAGGCTATATACAGGGTGTTACGGTACAGAGTCAATGTGGAGGCTATATACAGGGGGTACCGGTACAGAGTCATTGTGGAGGCTATATACAGGGGGTACCGGTACAGAGTCAATGTGGAGGCTATATACAGGGGGTACTGGTACAGAGTCAATGTGGAGGCTATATACAGGGGGTACCGGTACAGAGTCAATGTGGAGGCTATATAACAGGGGGTACCGGTACAGAGTCAATGTGAAGGCTATATACAGGTGGGTACCGTTACAGAGTCAATGTGGAGGCTATATACAGGTGGGTACCGGTACAGAGTCAATGTGGAGGCTATATACAGGGGGTACCGGTACAGAGTCAATGTGGAGGCTATATACAGGGTGTTACGGTACTGAGTCAATGTGGAGGCTATATACAGGGGGTACCGGTACAGAGTCAATGTGGAGGCTATATACAGGGGGTACCGGTACAGAGTCAATGTGGAGGCTATATACAGGGGGTATCGGTACAGAGTCAATGTGGAGGCTATATACAGGGGGTACCGGTTCAGAGTCAATGTGGAGGCTGTATACATGTTGGTCGAGGTCATTTGTACATGCAGGTAGGGGTAAAGTGACTATGTATAGATAATAAACAGACAGTAACAGCAGTGTAAATGTAGGTAGGGGTAAAGTGACTATGTATAGATAATAAACAGACAGTAGCAGCAGTGTACATGTAGGTAGGGGTAAAGTGACTATGTATAGATAATAAACAGACAGTAACAGCAGTGTACATGTAGGTAGGGGTAAAGTGACTATGTATAGATAATAAACAGACAGTAACAGCAGTGTACATGTAGGTAGGGGTAAAGTGACTATGTATAGATAATAAACAGACAGTAACAGCAGTGTAAATGTAAGTAGGGGTAAAGTGACTATGTATAGATAATAAACAGACCGTAACAGCAGTGTACATGTAGGTAGGGGTAAAGTGACTATGTATAGATAATAAACAGACAGTAACAGCAGTGTACATGTAGGTAGGGGTAAAGTGACTATGTATAGATAATAAACAGACAGTAACAGCAGTGTACATGTAGGTAGGGGTAAAGTGACTATGTATAGATAATAAACAGACAGTAACAGCAGTGTAAATGTAGGTAGGGGTAAAGTGACTATGTATAGATAATAAACACACAGTAGCAGCAGTGTACATGTAGGTAGGGGTAAAGTGACTATGTATAGATAATAAACAGACAGTAGCAGCAGTGTACATGTAGGTAGGGGTAAAGTGACTATGTATAGATAATAAACAGACAGTAACAGCAGTGTACATGTAGGTAGGGGTAAAGTGACTATGTATAGATAATAAACAGACCGTAACAGCAGTGTACATGTAGGTAGGGGTAAAGTGACTATGTATAGATAATAAACAGCGTGAGCAGCAGTGTAAAAACAATGTAATAGCCTGGGTGGCCATTTGATGAATTGTTCAGCAGTCTTATGGCTTTGGGGTAGAGACTGTTAAGGAGCCTTTTGGACCTAGACTTGGTGCTCTGGTACCGCTTGCCGTGCGTTAGCAGAGAGAACAGTCTATGACTGGGGTGACTGGAGTCTTTGACAATATTTTGGACCTGGGAAATATGGTACGTCTTTTTCACTCTGAGAGAGGTAACAGAAATGAACTTGAACACCAATACGATTGAAAAGATTAAAAACATTTCTTGAATGAGATGTCCTGTTCAGTTGTGTTGATATCTAGGTAAAGTCCCAGACATTCCTAACACTGATCTCAATAAAAGGGCATGGAAAGTCACAGACATTCCTAACACTGATCTGAATTAAAGGGCATGGAAAGTTCACAGACATTCCTAACACTGATCTGAATTAAAGGGCATGGAAAGTTCACAGACATTCCTAACACTGATCTGAATTAAAGGGCATGGAAAGTTCACAGACATTCCTAACACTGATCTGAATTAAAGGGCATGGAAAGTTCACAGACATTCCTAACACTGATCTGAATTAAAGGGCATGGAAAGTCCCAGACATTCCTAACACTGATCTGAATTAAAGGGCATGGAAAGTCACAGACATTCCTAACACTGATCTGAATTAAAGGGCATGGAAAGTCACAGACATTCGTAATGACGAAATGCACTCTAAACAGGATGATGGGAAGGCACAAACTAGTGGTTCAATTCTGAACACTTAGGAGATTTAGGTTTTCTCCTGGTTGGAAACAGACTGGGAAACGCTGACTATCTTGTTTAATCTTGTATTCTAAACTCCTGTGTTTATTAAAATGAGAACACTTATTGGCCAATCGAAATGCCTAATCTTTAAAATTTTAAACACTGACGTTTAGGTTATTAACATGTTACATGTTTCATAGTTTTACAGTGTAGAGCGAGTGTCCTTGCAAGGATTTGTCTCCTCTTTCCAATTAGTGAGCAGTGAGATTCATGGCTGTTGAATACAATACAGTACAGTCCGTGGTCATTCATCTCTCTGTGTGTAGGAGGGAAAAAACTTGAGTTGAGTGAATTGTATCATAACCAGAGGATTTCTCTCTGTGTGTAGGAGGAAAAAACCTTGAGCTGAGTGGGTAAGATGCAAGGTAATGTTTTGTAAAGAGGAAGTAAGGAGATAAGTGTTAAGGTGTACTGAGGAGAGGAGAGGAGAGGAGAGGAGAGGAGAGGAGAGGAGAGGAGAGGAGAGGAGAGGAGAAGAGAGGGAGGAGAAGAGAGGGAGGAGAAGAGAGGAGACGAGAGGAGAGGAGAAGAGAGGAGAGGAGAGGAGAAGAGAGAGGAGAGAAGAGAAGAGAGGGGAGAAATGTTAAGGTGTACTGAGGAGAGGAGTGGAGAGGGGAGTAGAAGAGAGAAGAGAAGAGAAGAGAAGAGAAGAGAAGAGAAGAGAAGAGAAGAGAAGAGAAGAGAAGAGAAGAGAAGAGAAGAGAAGAGAGGGGAGAAATGTTAAGGTGTTGTACTGAGGAGAGGAGTGGAGAGGGGAGTAGAAGAGAGGAGAGAGGAGAGGAGAGGAGAGGAGAGGAGAGGAGAGGAGAGGAGAGGAGAGGAGAGGAGAGGAGAGGAGAGAAATGTTAAGGTGTTGTACTGAGGAGAGGAGTGGAGAGGGGAGTAGATGAGACGGGATGAGAGGAGAGGAGAGGAGTGGAAAGGAGAGGAGAAGAGAGGGGAGGAGAGGAGAAGAGAGGAGAGGGGAGGAGAGAAGAGAGGGGAGAAATGTTAAGGTGTTGTACTGAGGAGAGGAGTGGAGAGGGGAGTAGAAGAGAGGGGAGGAGAGGAGAGGAGTGGAGAGGAGAAGAGAGGGGAGGAGAGGAGAGGAGAAGAGAGAGGAGAGAAGAGAAGAGAGGGGAGAAATGTTAAGGTGTTGTACAGAGGGGAGTAGAAGAGAGGGGATGAGAGGAAAGGAGAGGGGAGGAGAAGAGAGAAGAGGAGAGAAGAGAGGTTGACATGTAGAGGGGCACAGAGGAATTATCTAGTATTAACTCTGATGATGGTAAGACCAGGAGTAGAAGGGAGCAGAGTGGGAGGTCTAATGAAGGAGGAAGTAGATCAGAGTGGGAGGTATAATGAAGCAGGAAGTAGAGGAGAGTGGGAGTTATAATGAAGGAGGAAGTAGACCAGAGTGGGAGGTCTAATGAAGGAGGAAGTAGAGCAGAGTGGGAGGTCTAATGAAGCAGGAAGTAGAGCAGAGTGGGAGGTCTAATGAAGGAGGAAGTAGAGCAGAGTGGGAGGTATAATGAAGCAGGAAGTAGAGCACAGTGGGAGGTCTAATGAAGGAGGAAGTAGAGCAGAGTGGGAGGTCTAATGAAGCAGGAAGTAGAGCAGAGTGGGAGGTATAATGAAGGAGGAAGTAGAGCAGAGTGGAAGGTCTAATGAAGGAGGAAGTAGAGCAGAGTGGGAGGTATAATGAAGGAGGAAGTAGAGCAGAGTGGGAGGTCTAACGAAGGAGGAAGTAGAGCAGAGTGGGAGTACGTAATGAGGGTGGTGAAGGGGTCTACTAAGCCAGCAGCCTTCTCCCAGGCAGGCTCCAGGTGATGGTAACAGTTTAAGACATGAGGGTGATTCCTCCTGGAACTTCTAAATCCCTCTTTCTCTCCCAATCCCACCCTCCCATACCTCTAGACTTCACATCTGTTCTGGTTGCAGTGTACTGGGCTGTTATAATCAGAGCTTACACAGGGCCCTGTAATTACCCTTTAAACTGCTCTCTCTCTCTCTCTCTCTCACACACACACACACACACACACACACACACACACACACACACACACACACACACACACACACACACACACACACACACACACACACACACACACACACACACCTGCAACACACACACACTCAACTGTGCATGCACACAAACAGTACTAGTCTAAAGTTTGGACACACCTACTCATTCCAGGGTTTTTCTTTATTTTCACAATTTTCTACATTGTAGAATAATAGTGAAGACATCAACGCTATGAATTACCCCTATGGAATCATGTAGTAACCAAAAAAGTAGCCACCCTTTGCCTTGATGACAGCTTTGCACACTCTTGGCATTCTCTCAACCAGCTTCATGAGGAATGCTTTTCCAACAGTCTTGAAGGAGTTCCCACATATGCTGAGCACTTGTTGGCTGCTTTTCCTTCACTCTGTGGACTAACTCATCCCAAAACATCTCAGTTTGGTTGAGGTCGGGTGATTGTGGAGGCCAGGTCATCTGATCATCAGCAAACAGTAGACATTTGACTTCAGATTCTAGTAGGGTGCTGCAGACTGTTCTAGTGCCCTCGCTAATTCGTTGATATACTGCATATGTTGAAGAGGGTGGGGCTTAAGCTGCATCCATCCACTCATACCCCCTGAGTCCCTTCCCTGTTTCACACCTGGTAGTTTGGTGGCTGGGACTACCAGCTCTCTCTAACCTAGAGGGCAACCGGTGGGTCCATCTTAGGAAAATGGCGCCGGAGGAGATGGCCGCTGTTTTACGGTCTCCCAACCAATTGTGTCATTATGTGGGTTTTTTCACGTTATTTGTAACTTATTTTGTATATAATGTTTCTGCAACCGTATCTTACGGCAAAAAATAGCTTCTGGATATCAGGGCAGCGATCACTCACCTCGGATTAGACAAAGATTTTTTCAACAACAACAACAACAACAGCAAGCAGGACTCACACGATATTCTCCAAACACCCCACAGGGCAGACATCCCAATTATTCGCATAAGGAAGCGACGCAGACGAAGTAGAGCCGGATGCCTCGTCCGGATCCGCAGAAGGCAACTAGGAAAGCTGCTGTTACCGTCAATATTACTCGCCAACGTGCAATCATTTGACATTAAACTAGACGAGGTACGATCACGAATATCCTACCAACGGAACATCAAAAACTGTAATATCCTATGTTTCACGGAATCGTGGCTGAATGACGACATGGATATTCAGCTAGCGGGATATACGCTGCACCGGCAGGATAGAACAGCACACTCCGGTAAGACGAGGGGGGGCGGTCTGTGCATATTTGTAAACAACAGATGGTGCACGAAATCTAAGGAAGTATCTAGATTTTGCTCACCTGAAGTAGAGTATAGCTCTCACCCTCCATTTGGTCAATCTGACCACAACTCTATCCTCCTGATTCCTGCTTACTAGCAAAAATTAAAGCAGGAAGCACCAGTGACTCGGTCTATAAAAAAATAGTCAGATGAAGCAGATGCTAAACTACAGGACTGTTTTGCTATCACAGACTGGAACATGTTCCGGGATTCTTCCGATGACATTGAGGAGTACACCACATCAGTCACTGGCTTTATCAATAAGTGCATTGAGGACGTCATCCCCACAGTGACTGTACGTACATACCCCAACCAGAAGCCATGGATTACAGGCAACATTCGCACTGAGCTAAAGGGTAGAGCTGCCACTTTCAAGGTGCGGGACTCTAGCCCGGAAGCTTACAAGAAATCCCGCTATGCCATGCGACGAACCATCAAACAGGCAAAGCGTCAATACAGGGCTAAGATTGAATCATACTACACCGGCTCCGACGCTTGTCGGATGTGGCAGGGCTTGCAAACTATTACAGACTACAAAGGGAAGCACAGCCACGAGCTGCCCAGTGACACGAGCCTACCAGACGAGCTAAATCACTTCTATGCTCGCTTCGAGGCAAGTAACACTGAGGCATGCATGAGAGCATCAGCTGTTCCGGACGACTGTGTGATCACGCGCTCCGTAGCCGACGTGAGTAAGACCTTTAAACAGGTCAACATACACAAGGCTGCGGGGCCAGACGGATACCCAGGACGTGTGCTCCGGGCATGTACTCACCAACTGGCAGGTGTCTTCACTGACATTTTCAACATGTCCCTGATTGAGTCTGTAATACCAACATGCTTCAAGCAGACCACCATAGTCCCTGTGCCTAAGAACACAAAGGCAACCTGCCTAAATGACTACAGACCAGTAGCACTCACGTCTGTAGCTATGAAGTGCTTTGAAAGGCTGGTAATGGCTCACATCAATACCATTATCCCAGAAACCCTAGACTCACACCAATTTGCATACCGCCCAAACAGATCCATAGATGATGCAATCTCTATTGCACTCCACACTGCCCTTTCCCACCTGGACAAAAGGAACACCTATGTGAGAATGCTATTCATTGACTACAGCTCAGCGTTCAACACCATAATACCCTCAAAGCTCATCACTAAGCTAAGGAACCTGGGACTAAACACCTCCCTCTGCAACTGGATCCTGAACTTCCTGACGGGTCGCCCCCAGGTGGTGAGGGTAGGTAGCAACACATCTGCCACACTGATCCTCAACACTGGAGCTCCCCAGGGGTGCGTACTCAGTCCCCTCCTGTACTCCCTGTTCACCCACGACTGCATGGCCAGGCACGACTCCAACACCATCATTGAGTTTGCAGACTACATAACAGTGGTAGGCCTGATCACCGACAACAACGAGACAGCCTATAGGGAGGTCAGAGACCTGGCCGGGTGGTGCCAGAATAACAACCTATCCCTCAACGTAACCAAGACTAAGGAGATGATTGTGGACTACAGGAAAAGGAGCACCGAGCACGTCCCCATTCTCATCGACGGGGCTGCAGTGGAGCAGGTTGAGAGGTTCAAATTCCTTGGTGTCCACATCAACAACAAACTAGAATGATCCAAACACACCAAGACAGTCGTGAAGAGGGCACGACAAAGCCTATTCCCCCTCAGGAAACTAAAAAGATTTGGCATGGGCCCTGAGATCCTCAAAAGGTTCTACAGCTGCAATATCGAGAGCATCCTGACCGGTTGCATCACTGCCTGGTACGGCAATTGCTCGGCCTCTGACCGCAAGGCACTTCAGAGGGTAGTGCGTATGGCCCAATACATCACTGGGGCAAAGCTGCCTGCCATCCAGGACCTCTACACCAGAGGAAGGCCCTAAAAATTGTCAAAGACCCCAGCCACACCAGTCATAGACTGTTCTCTCTACTACCGCATGGCAAGCGGTACCGGAGTGCCAAGTCTAGGACAAAAAGGCTTCTCAACAGTTTTTACCCCCAAGCCATAAGACTCCTGAACAGGCAACCAAATGGTTACCCGGACTATTTGCATTGTGTGCCCCCCCCCCCCAACCCCTCTTTTACACTGCTGCTACTCTCTGTTTATCTTATATGCATAGTCACTTTAACTATATATCCATGTACATACTACCTCAATTGGCCCGACCAACCAGTGCTCCCGCACATTGGCTAACCGGGCTATCTGCATTGTCCCGCCACCCACCAACCCCTCCTTTTACGCTACTGCTACTCTCTGTTCATCATATATGCATAGTCACTTTAACCATATCTACATGTACATACTACCTCAATCAGCCTGACTAACTGGTGTCTGTATATAGCCTTGCTACTCTTATTTTCAAATGTATTTTTACTGTTGTTTATTTCTTTACTTACCTACACACACACACACACCTTTTTTTTGAACTATTGGTTAAACTGGGCCAACTGCATTGTGTCCCACTGCATTTCACTGTGAGGTCTACACCTGTTGTATTCGGCGCACGTGACAAATAAACTTTGATTTGATCTCCTACCTCTCTCTCACTCCCCCCTCAGGGCTCTTGGCCCCTCTTCTCCCCCTCAAATACCTCAGACTGCAGCCTGCCAATTCTTTCTTACAGCTTCCTCAGGAAATGAAACACTATTATATATGTGAGTGTTATATATATATGAGTGTTGAGGGGTGGAGAGTTGTGAGGGTTGAATTATTGAGTGTTGAGGGGTTAAGGGGACACTCTATAAACTGTTAGTGTTTATGTAACCTTTATTTAACTAGGCAAGTCAGTTAAGAACAAATTCTTATCTACAATGACGGCCTACCAGGGAACAGTGGGTTAACTGCCTTGTTCAGGGGCAGAACAACAGATTTTTACCTTGTCAGCTCGGGGATTCGATCTAGCAACCTTTCGGTTACTAGCCCAACACTCTAACCACTAGGCCAATGCTCTAACCACTAGGCCAACGCTCTAACCAATAGGCCAACGCTCTAACCACTAGGCCAACGCTCTAACCACCACTAGGCCAACGCTCTAACCACCACTAGGCCAACGCTCTAACCACCACTAGGCCAACGCTTTAACCACTAGGCCAACGCTCTAACCACTAGGCAAACGCTCTAACCAATAGGCCAACGCTCTAACCAATAGGCCAACGCTCTAACCACTAGGCCAACGCTCTAACCACTAGGCCAACGCTCTAACCACTAGGCCAATGCTCTAACCACTAGGCTACCTGCCGCCCCAGGTAGGTAGAAATATATCTGTTTCTCGCTTTGGAATTTGAATGAATCTGTTACAAGAGAAGAAAGAAAAAACATTGTTGTTTATTTTCACTGAGCTCATTGCAAAATAACTGAGTAATTCATAATAATTCATAATAATAGTAATTAGTATATTTACAGAATAAATATGATGCCATAAAGGATGTTCAATAAGCGCTTGGCTTTTACGCCCAAGGAGATTTAAGTAAACAGACAGCTTCAGAACAGCTTCCGAACAGACAGCTTCCGAACAGACTAGCTTCCGAACAGACAGCTTCCGAACAGACAGCTTCAGAACAGACAGCTTCAGAACAGACAGCTTCAGAACAGACAGCTTCAGAACAGACTAGCTTCAGAACAGACAGCTTCAGAACAGACAGCTTCAGAACAGACAGCTTCAGAACAGACAGCTTCAGAACAGACAGCTTCACAGCTTCAGAACAGACAGCTTCAGAACAGACAGCTTCCGAACAGACTAGCTTCAGAACAGACAGCTTCAGAACAGACAGCTTCAGAACAGACAGCTTCACAGCTTCAGAACAGACAGCTTCAGAACAGACAGCTTCCGAACAGACAGAGCTTCAGAACAGACAGCTTCAGAACAGACAGCTTCACAGCTTCAGAACAGACAGCTTCCGAACAGACAGAGCTTCAGAACAGACAGCTTCAGAACAGACAGCTTCAGAACAGACAGCTTCACAGCTTCAGAACAGACAGCTTCAGAACAGACAGCTTCACAGCTTCAGAACAGACAGCTTCAGAACAGACAGCTTCAGAACAGACAGCTTCAGAACAGACAGAGCTTCAGAACAGACAGCTTCAGAACAGACAGCTTCAGAACAGACAGCTTCAGAACAGACAGCTTCAGAACAGACAGAGCTTCAGAACAGACAGCTTCAGAACAGACAGCTTCACAGCTTCAGAACAGACAGCTTCAGAACAGACAGCTTCAGAACAGACAGCTTCAGAACAGACAGCTTCCGAACAGACAGCTTCCGAACAGACTAGCTTCAGAACAGACAGCTTCCGAACAGACAGCTTCCGAACAGACAGCTTCAGAACAGACAGCTTCAGAACAGACAGCTTCAGAACAGACAGCTTCAGAACAGACTAGCTTCAGAACAGACAGCTTCAGAACAGACAGCTTCAGAACAGACAGCTTCAGAACAGACAGCTTCAGAACAGACAGCTTCACAGCTTCAGAACAGACAGCTTCAGAACAGACAGCTTCCGAACAGACTAGCTTCAGAACAGACAGCTTCAGAACAGACAGCTTCAGAACAGACAGCTTCACAGCTTCAGAACAGACAGCTTCAGAACAGACAGCTTCCGAACAGACAGAGCTTCAGAACAGACAGCTTCAGAACAGACAGCTTCACAGCTTCAGAACAGACAGCTTCCGAACAGACAGAGCTTCAGAACAGACAGCTTCAGAACAGACAGCTTCAGAACAGACAGCTTCACAGCTTCAGAACAGACAGCTTCAGAACAGACAGCTTCACAGCTTCAGAACAGACAGCTTCAGAACAGACAGCTTCAGAACAGACAGAGCTTCAGAACAGACAGCTTCAGAACAGACAGCTTCAGAACAGACAGCTTCAGAACAGACAGCTTCAGAACAGACAGCTTCAGAACAGACAGAGCTTCAGAACAGACAGCTTCAGAACAGACAGCTTCACAGCTTCAGAACAGACAGCTTCAGAACAGACAGCTTCAGAACAGACAGCTTCAGAACAGACAGCTTCAGAACAGACAGAGCTTCAGAACAGACAGCTTCAGAACAGACAGCTTCAGATCAGACAGCTTCAGAACTTGGAGTTACGTATATCAGAGTTTGTGAAAAGGATTCCAGAAGTGTGTGACCATGAGTAGCAACTGTGTCCTCGTCTCTCCCCTGGTGTGTTCAGTTACGGTCAGAGATCCTGATCCACACACACACACACACACACACACACACACACACACACACACACACACACACACACACACACACACACACACACACACACACACAGGTACTGTAGATAGACAGACATACGTGTGTAAAAACAGATGGACACCTACAGTAGCTGGGGCTCAGCTGAGACTAAAGCAACAAGACGACTACCTGCCCGACTACCTGCCAGACTACCTGCCCGACCGTCATCTTCCCACAGTGGCCCCATGTTCCTCATATCCCTCCCCCTCCCTGAAGGCCTCTTCACTACTTCCACTAAACCTTGTTCTATTGTTTCCTCTCCTGTTCCCCTGTTCCCGGGCCCCAGAGAGAGGCAAGACCTGACATGCCAGCCTGCCTCTCCTCTCCTCCTTTCCTCTCCTCCTCTCCTTATATGTTCAGTATTTCTTCCTATGGAGAGAACTGAGAGAGCCTGTCATCTGGAAGCAAAACCTGTCTTCCTATGGAGAGAACTGACAGAGCCTGTCATCTGGAAGGAAAACCTGTCTTCCTATGGAGAGAACAGAGAGAGCCTGTCATCTGGAAGGAAAACCTGTCATCTGGAAGGAAAACCTGTCATTATATTTGAAAAGACCATAATAATTCCCTGTCTGAACTTCATGTGATGATGCGTGATGATTTCCCTTCTCTCATTTTAAGGGGTTCTACAGTGGTATGTTTGAGAGGACTTTGTAATAACAGGTAAACAACATGTCACTGGAGTTCAGATCCGTGCATAGAGCCTTGAGAGAGAATTCTGCTGTGGAATTCTGCTACAGGCATGACAGCTCCATTGATAAAGGAACGTTATGGCATTCCAAAACCCCAGGGACAGGAATTCTAGAACCCCAGGGATGAGAATTGTACAACCCCAGGGACGGGAATTGTAGAACCCCAGGGATGGGAATTCTAGTACCCCAGCGATGGGAATTGTAGAACCCCAGGGATGGGAATTCTAGAACCCCAGGGATGGGAATTGTAGAACCCCAGGGACGGGAATTATAGAACCCCAGGGATGGTAATTATAGAACGCCAGGGACGGGAGTTCTAGAACCCCAGGACAGGAATTGTAGATATACTGTAGTGTCTATAGATATACTGTAGTGTCTATAGATATACTGTAGTGTCTATATAGATATACTGTAGTGTCTATAGATATACTGTAGTGTCTATATAGATATACTGTAGTGTCTATAGATATACTGTAGTGTCTATATAGATATACAGTAGTGTCTATAGATATACTTTAGTGTCTACAGATATACTCTAGTGTCTATATAGATATACTGTAGTGTCTATAGATATACTTTAGTGTCTACAGATATACTCTAGTGTCTATATAGATATACTGTAGTGTCTATAGATATACTGTAGTGTCTATAGATATACTGTAGTGTCTATATAGATATACTGTAGTGTCTATATAGATATACTGTAGTGTCTATAGATATACTATAGTGTCTATAGATATACTGTAGTGTCTATAGATATACTGTAGTGTCTATATAGATATACTGTAGTGTCTATATAGATATACTGTAGTGTCTATATAGATATACTGTAGTGTCTATATAGATATACTGTAGTGTCTATATAGATATACTGTAGTGTCTATATAGATATACTGTAGTGTCTATAGATATACTGTAGTGTCTATATAGATATACTGTAGTGTCTATATAGATATACTGTAGTGTCTATAGATATACTGTAGTGTCTATATAGATATACTGTAGTGTCTATATAGATATACTGTAGTGTCTATAGATATACTGTAGTGTCTATATAGATATACTGTAGTGTCTATAGATATACTGTAGTGTCTATAGATATACTGTAGTGTCTATATAGATATACTGTAGTGTCTATATAGATATACTGTAGTGTCTATAGATATACTATAGTGTCTATAGATATACTGTAGTGTCTATAGATATACTGTAGTGTCTATAGATATACTGTAGTGTCTATATAGATATACTGTAGTGTCTATATAGATATACTGTAGTGTCTATAGATATACTGTAGTGTCTATATAGATATACTGTAGTGTCTATAGATATACTGTAGTGTCTATAGATATACTGTAGTGTCTATATAGATATACTGTAGTGTCTATAGATATACTGTAGTGTCTATATAGATATACTGTAGTGTCTGTAGATATACTGTAGTGTCTATATAGATATACTGTAGTGTCTATATAGATATACTGTAGTGTCTATAGATATACTTTAGTGTCTATATAGATATACTGTAGTGTCTATATAGATATACTGTAGTGTCTATATAGATATACTGTAGTGTCTATAGATATACTGTAGTGTCTATATAGATATACTGTAGTGTCTATATAGATATACTGTAATGTCTATATAGATATACTGTAGTGTCTATATAGATATACTGTAGTGTCTATATAGATATACTGTAGTGTCTATAGATATACTGTAGTGTCTATATAGATATACTGTAGTGTCTATATAGATATACTGTAGTGTCTATAGATATACTGTAGTGTCTATATAGATATACTGTAGTGTCTATATATATATACTGTAGTGTCTATATAGATATACTCTAGTGTCTATATAGATATAATGTAGTGTCTATAGATATACTGTAGTGTCTATAGATATACTGTAGTGTCTATATAGATATACTGTAGTGTCTATATAGATATACTGTAGTGTCTATATAGATATACTCTAGTGTCTATATAGATATAATGTAGTGTCTATAGATATACTGTAGTGTCTATAGATATACTGTAGTGTCTATATAGATATAATGTAGTGTCTATAGATATACTGTAGTGTCTATAGATATATTGTAGTGTCTATAGATACTGGAGGAAGTAGACTTCTAACTTTTCCCAACCCCTTCTACCCCCAGCCCTCAACCCCTTCTACCCCCAACACCTCAACCCCTTCTACCCCCAGCCCTCAACCCCTTCTACCCCCAGCCCTCAACCCCTTCTACCCCCAGCCCTCAACCCCTTCTACCCCCAGCCCCTCAACCTTTTCTACCCCCAGCCCTCAACCCCTTCTACCCCAGCCCCCCAACCCCTTCTACCCCCAGCCCTCAACCCCTTCTACCCCAGCCCCCCAACCCCTTCTACCCCCAGCCCCCAACCCCAACCTCTTCTACCCCCAGCCCCTCAACCTCTTCTACCCCCAGCCCCTCAACCTCTTCTACCCCCAGCCCTCAACCCCTTCTACCCCAGCCCCCCAACCCCTTCTACCCCCAGCCCTCAACCCCTTCTACCCCAGCCCCCCAACCCCTTCTACCCCCAGCCCCCAACCCCAACCTCTTCGACCCCCAGCCCCCAACCCCTTCTACCCCCAGCCCCCAACCCCAACCTCTTCTACCCCCAGCACCACAACCCCTTCTACCCCCAGCCCCCAACCCCAACCTCTTCTACCCCCAGCACCACAACCCCTTCTACCCCAGCCCCCAACCCCAACCTCTTCTACCCCCAGCACCACAACCCTTTCTACCCCCAGCACCCCAACTTCTTCTGTCCCCAGCCCCTCAACCCCTTCTACCCCCAGCCCTCAACCCCAACCCCTTCTACCCCCAGCCCCTCAACCCCTGCGACCCCCAGCCCCCCCAACCCCAACCCCTTCTACCCCCAGCCCCCCAACCCCTTCTACCCCCAGCCCTCAGCCCCCCAACCCCTTCTACCCCCAGCCCCCCAACCCCAACCCCTTCTACCCCCAGCCCCCCAACCCCTTCTACCCCCAGCCCCCCATCCCCTTCTACCCCCAGTCCCCCAACCCCTTCTACCCCAGCCCCCCAACCCCTTCTACCCCCAGCCCCCCATCCCCTTCTACCCCCAGTCCCCCAACCCCTTCTACCCCAGCCCCCCAACCCCTTCTACCCCCAGCACCCCAACCCCTTCTACCCCAGCCCTCAGCACCCCAACCCCTTCTACCCCCAGCCCCTCAACCCTTTCTACCCCCAGCCCCCCAGCCCCAACCATTTCTACCCCCAGCCCTCAGCCCTCCAACCCCTTCTACCCCCAGCCCCCAGCCCCTCAACCCCTTCTACCGCCAGCCCCCCAACCCCACCCCTTCTACCCCCAGCCCCCCAACCCCTTCTACCCCCAGCCCCCCAACCCCTTCTACCCCCAGCCCCCCAACCCCTTCTACCCCCAGCACCCAAACCCCAACCCCTTCTACCCCCAGCACCTCAACCCCTTCTACCCCCAGCCCCCCAACCCCTTCTACCCCCAGCCCCCCAACCCCTTCTACCCTCAGCACCCCAACCCCTTCTACCCCAGCCCTCAACCCCTTCTACCCCAGCCCTCAGCACCCCAACCCCTTCTACCCCCAGCCCTCAGCCCCTGCGACCCCCAGCCCCCCAACCCCAACCCCTTCTACCGCCAGCCCCCCAACCCCTTCTACCGCCAGCCCCCCAACCCCTTCTACCCCCAGCCCCCCAACCCCTTCTACCCCCAGCCCCCCAACCCCTTCTACCCCCAGCCCCCCAACCCCTTCTACCCCCAGCCCTCAGCCCCTCAACCCCTTCTACCACCAGCCCTCCCGGTCTAGCCCAGCATGGAGTGGTGAAGGGAGACTTGATTGATTCTAGTCCATCTCCAGGGGGGGACAGCTGTGTTTCTGGCTCGGCATCACTCAAGCTGCTTTGAGGAGCTTGGTTTCACACGGGTAGACAGACAAGACATTAATATTGTCTGGATGAATATATATATACTGTTCTGTATCCATGTACTGGGCTGACATTGGTTGTCTTGGACCATACATGCGGATGGACGGACTGACGGACGGACGGACTGGCTGGCTGGCTGGCTGGCTAACTGGCTGACTGACTGACTGGGGATGGCCACGTTACATTCTCCAGATCCCAGGAGCCTGAGATCCTCCACTGGGGATGGCTCAGGATAAGCCGGTAAATGACTCACTACTGTAGTGGCTTTGGATCAGAGAGTCTGCTAAATGACTCACTACTGTAGTGGATCTGGATCAGAGAGTCTGCTAAATGACTCACTACTGTAGTGGCTCTGGATAAGAGAGTCTGCTAAATGACTCACTACTGTAGTGGCTCTGGATCAGAGAGTCTGCTAAATGACTCACTACTGTAGTGGCTCTGGATAAGAGAGTCTGCTAAATGACTCACTACTGTAGTGGCTCTGGATAGGAGAGTCTGCTAAATGACTCACTACTGTAGTGGCTCTGGATCAGAGAGTCTGCTAAATGACTCACTACTGTAGTGGCTCTGGATCAGAGAGTCTGCTAAATGACTCACTACTGTAGTGGCTCTGGATAAGAGAGTCTGCTAAATGACTCACTACTGTAGTGGCTCTGGATCAGAGAGTCTGCTAAATGACTCACTACTGTAGTGGCTCTGGATCAGAGAGTCTGCTAAATGACTCACTACTGTAGTGGCTCTGGATCAGAGAGTCTGCTAAATGACTCACTACTGTAGTGACTCTGGATCAGAGAGTCTGCTAAATGACTCACTACTGTAGTGGCTCTGGATAAGAGAGTCTGCTAAATGACTCACTACTGTAGTGGCTCTGGATCAGAGAGTCTGCTAAATGACTCACTACTGTAAGTCTCTCCATAAGGGAACAAGGCGAGACCCAAATACAGACACAGGAGGCAGATGGTTGAACTCCGATATTTATTATAACAAAAGGCAGGTAGGGGACAGGCGAGAGTTCAGTAACCAGGTCAGAGTCCAAACAGTACCAGGGGATAGGCAGACTTGAGGTCAGGACAGGCAGAGTGGTCAGGCAGGCGGATTCAGCATCAGGACAGGTAAGGGTCAAAACCAGGAGGGCTAGGAAACACTTGAAAAATAGGTGCTAGGCGCAACGCTGGTTGACTTAGCAAAACGAGACGAACTGGCACAGAGAGACAGGAGACACAGTGATAAATACACCGGGGACTAATGGGGAAAACAGGAGACACAGTGATAAATACACCGGGGACTAATGGGGAAAACAGGAGACACAGAGATAAATACACCGGGGACTAATGGGGAAAACAGGAGACACAGAGATAAATACACCGGGGACTAATGGGGAAAACAGGAGACACAGTGATAAATACACCGGGGACTAATGGGGAAAACAGGAGACACAGAGATAAATACACCGGGGACTAATGGGGAAAACAGGAGACACAGAGATAAATACACCGGGGACTAATGGGGAAAACAGGAGACACAGTGATAAATACACCGGGGACTAATGGGGAAAACAGGAGACACAGAGATAAATACACCGGGGACTAATGGGGAAAACAGGAGACACAGAGATAAATACACCGGGGACTAATGGGGAAAACAGGAGACACAGAGATAAATACACCGGGGACTAATGGGGAAAACAGGAGACACAGAGATAAATACACCGGGGACTAATGGGGGAAACAGGAGACATCTGGACGTGGGTGGAGACAATCACATAAGACAGGTGAAATAGATCAGGGTGTGACACTCTCTGGATAAGTGTGACTGCTAAATGACCAGAATGTAAATAAAACACTTTCCATGCTAATGAAGCCTTTTTTGAATTTGAGTTTGAGAGAGAGGCATGTAGGGAGTGGTATGTTATAAACTTGTTCTCAGGAGACTGTCAGCCTGTCTCTCCTCTCTGGTGGTCTTGTATCTATAGACATAGAGACAGAGTGATGTGACGTGGTCAGAGAGACAGAGTGATGTGACGTGGTCAGAGAGACAGAGTGATGTGACGTGGTCAGAGAGACAGAGTGATGTGACGTGGACAGAGAGACATAGAGACAGAGTGATGTGACGTGGTCAGAGAGACATAGTGATGTGACGTGGACAGAGAGACATAGAGACAGAGTGATGTGACGTGGTCAGAGAGACAGAGTGATGTGACGTGGTCAGAGAGACAGAGTGATGTGACGTGGACAGAGAGACAGAGTGATGTGACGTGGACAGAGAGACATAGAGACAGAGTGATGTGACGTGGACAGAGAGACAGAGTGATGTGACGTGGTCAGAGAGACAGAGTGATGTGACGTGGACAGAGAGACATAGAGACAGAGTGATGTGACGTGGTCAGAGAGACAGAGTGATGTAACGTGGTCAGAGAGACAGAGTGATGTGACGTGGACAGAGAGACAGAGTGATGTGACGTGGACAGAGAGACATAGAGACAGAGTGATGTGACGTGGTCAGAGAGACAGAGTGATGTGACGTGGTCAGAGAGACAGAGTGATGTGACATGGACAGAGAGACAGAGTGATGTGACGTGGACAGAGAGACATAGAGACAGAGTGATGTGACGTGGACAGAGAGACAGAGTGATGTGACGTGGACAGAGAGACATAGAGACAGTGATGTGGTCAGAGAGACAGAGTGATGTGACGTGGTCAGAGAGACAGAGTGATGTGACGTGGTCAGAGAGACAAAGTGATGTGACGTGGACAGAGAGACATAGAGACAGTGATGTGATGTGGTCAGAGAGACAGTGATGTGATGTGGTCAGAGAGACAGAGTGATGTGACGTGGTCAGAGAGACAGAGTGATGTGACGTGGTCAGAGAGACATAGAGACAGAGTGATGTGACGTGGTCAGAGAGACAGAGTGATGTGACGTGGTCAGAGAGACATAGAGACAGTGATGTGATGTGGTCAGAGAGACAGAGTGATGTGACGTGGTCAGAGAGACAAAGTGATGTGACGTGGACAGAGAGACATAGAGACAGTGATGTGATGTGGTCAGAGAGACAGAGTGATGTGACGTGGTCAGAGAGACAGAGTGATGTGTCGTGGACAGAGAGACATAGAGACAGAGTGATGTGATGTGGACAGAGAGACATAGAGACAGTGATGTGATGTGGTCAGAGAGACAGAGTGATGTGACGTGGACAGAGAGACATAGAGACAGAGTGATGTGACGTGGTCAGAGAGACAGAGTGATGTGACGTGGACAGAGAGACAGAGAGACAGAGTGATGTGACGTGGACAGAGAGACAGAGTGATGTGGTCAGAGAGACAGAGTGACAGAGAGACAGAGAGACAGAGTGATGTGACGTGGACAGAGAGACAGAGAGACAGAGTGATGTGACGTGGTCAGAGAGACAGAGTGATGTGACATGGACAGAGACAGAGTGATGTGACGTGGACAGAGAGACATAGAGACAGAGTGATGTGACGTGGTCAGAGAGACAGAGTGATGTGACGTGGACAGAGAGACATAGAGACAGAGTGATGTGGTCAGAGAGACAGAGAGGCAGAGTGCCATGGTCAGAGAGACAGAGAGACAGAGAGACAGAGTGACGTGGTCAGAGAGACAGAGAGACAGAGAGACGTGGTCAGAGAGACAGAGAGACAGAGTGATGTGGTCAGAGTGACAGAGTGACAGAGAGACAGAGAGACAGAGAGACGTGGTCAGAGAGACAGAGAGACAGAGTGATGTGGTCAGAGTGACAGAGTGACAGAGAGACAGAGAGACAGAGTGACGTGGTCAGAGAGACAGAGTGACAGAGAGACAGAGAGACAGAGTGACGTGGTCAGAGAGACAGAGTGACAGAGTGACGTGGTCAGAGAGACAGAGAGACAGAGAGGTAGAGTGATGTGGTCAGAGAGACAGAGAGACAGAGTGATGTGGTCAGAGAGACAGTCTAAGTGAGTTAGTGATAGTGTGCATGGAGGGGCTGCAGACTTCTGGACTGTTCAGGGGCCTCTCCTCCCTCTCTTCTCCTCTCCTCCTCTCTTCTTCTCTCCTCCTTTCTTCTCCTCTCTCCTTATCTCCTCTCCTCTTTCCCCTCTCCTCGCCTCCTCTCTTCTTCTCTCCTCTTTTCTTCCCCTCTCTCCTCTGCTCCTCTCTCTTCCTCTCCTCTCTCTTCCTCGCCTCTCTCTTCCTCTCCTCTCTCCTCCTTTCCTCTCTCTTCCTTTCCTCTCTCTTCCTCTCCTCTCTCCTCCTCTCCTCTCTCTTCCTCTCCTCTCTCCTCCTCTCCTCTCTCCTCCTCTCCTCTCTCCTCCTCTCCTCTCCTCTCTCTTCCTCTCCTCTCTCCTCCTCTCCTCTCTCTTCCTCTCCTCTCTCCTCCTCTCCTCTCTCCTCCTCTCCTCTCTCTTCCTTTCCTCTCTCTTCCTTTCCTCTCTCCTCCTCTCCTCTCTCCTCCTCTCCTCTCCTCTCTCTTCCTCTCCTCTCTCCTCCTCTCCTCTCTCTTCCTCTCCTCTCTCCTCTCTCTTCCTCTCCTCTCTCCTCCTCTCCTCTCTCTTCCTCTCCTCTCTCCTCCTCTCCTCTCTCCTCCTCTCCTCTCTCCTCCTCTCCTCTCCTCTCTCCTCCTCTCCTCTCTCTTCCTCTCCTCTCTCCTCCTCTCCTCTCTCCTCCTCTCCTCTTTCTTCCTCTCCTCTCTCCTCCTTTCCTCTCTCTTCCTTTCCTCTCTCTTCCTTCCCTCTCTCTTCCTCTCCTCTCTCCTCTCTCCTCCTCTCTTCTCTCCTCCTCTCCTCTCTCCTCCTCTCCTCTCTCTTCCTCTCCTCTCTCTTCCTCTCCCTCTCTCCTCCTCTCCTCTCTCTTCCTCTCCTCTCTCCTCCTCTCCTCTCTCTTCCTCTCCTCTCTCTTCCTCTCCTCTCTCCTCCTTTCCTCTCTCTTCCTTTCCTCTCTCTTCCTTTCCTCTCTCTTCCTTCCCTCTCTCTTCCTCTCCTCTCTCTTCCTCTCCTCTCTCCTCCTCTCCTCTCTCTTCCTCTCCTCTCTCTTCCTCTCCTCTCTCCTCCTCTCCTCTCTCTTCCTCTCCTCTCTCCTCCTCTCCTCTCTCTTCCTCTCCTCTCTCTTCCTCTCCTCTCTCCTCCTTTCCTCTCTCTTCCTTCCCTCTCTCTTCCTCTCCTCTCTCCTCCTCTCCTCTCTCTTCCTCTCCTCTCTCCTCCTCTCCTCTCTCTTCCTCTCCTCTCTCCTCCTCTCCTCTCCTCTCTCTTCCTCTCCTCTCTCCTCCTCTCCTCTCTCTTCCTCTCCTCTCTCCTCCTCTCCTCTCTCCTCCTCTCCTCTCTCTTCCTCTCCTCCTCTCCTCCTCTCTCTTCCTTTCCTCTCTCTTCCTTCCCTCTCTCTTCCTCTCCTCTCTCCTCCTCTCCTCTCTCCTCCTCTCCTCTCTCCTCCTCTCCTCTCTCTTCCTCTCCTCTCTCTTCCTCTCCTCTCTCCTCCTCTCCTCTCTCTTCCTCTCCTCTCTCCTCCTCTCCTCTCTCTTCCTCTCCTCTCTCTTCCTCTCCTCTCTCCTCCTTTCCTCTCTCTTCCTTTCCTCTCTCTTCCTTCCCTCTCTCTTCCTCTCCTCTCCTCCGCTCTCCTCTCCTCGCCTCTCTCCTCTCCTCGCCTCTCTCCTCTCCTCTCTCCTTTCTCCTCTCTCTTCCTCTCTCCTCTCTCTTCCTCTCCTCTCTCTTCCTCTCCTCTCTCCTCCTCTTCTCCTCTTCTCCTCTCCTCTCTCATCTCTCCTCTCCTCTCTCTCCTCCTCTCCTCTCTCTTCCTCTCCTCCTCTCCTCTCCTCCTCTCCTCTCTCTTCCTCTCCTCTCTCCTCCTCTCCTCTCTCTTCCTCTCTCCTCTCTCTTCCTCTCCTCTCTCCTCCTCTCCTCTCTCTTCCTCTCCTCTCTCTTCCTCTCTCCTCCTCTCCTCTCTCTTCCTCTCCTCTCTCTTCCTCTCCCTCTCTCCTCCTCTCCTCTCTCTTCCTCTCCTCCTCTCCTCCTCTCCTCTCCTCCTCTCCTCTCTCCTCCTCTCCTCTCCTCTCTCCTCCTCTCCTCTCTCCTTCTCTCCTCTCTCCTCCTCTCCTCTCTCCTTTTCTCCTCTCTCTTCCTCTCTCCTCCCTCTCTTCTCCTCTCCTCCTCTCTTCTTCTCTCCTCCTTTCTTCTCCTCTCTCCTTATCTCCTCTCCTCTTTCCCCTCTCCTCGCCTCCTCTCTTCTTCTCTCCTCTTTTCTTCCCCTCTCTCCTTCTCTCCTCTCCTCATCTCCTCTCCTCTTTCCCCTCTCCTCTCCTCCTCTCTCCTCTCTCTTCCTCTCCTCTCTCTTCCTCTCCTCTCTCTTCCTCTCCTCTCTCCTCCTTTCCTCTCTCTTCCTTTCCTCTCTCTTCCTTTCCTCTCTCTTCCTCTCCTCTCTCCTCCTCTCCTCTCTCTTCCTCTCCTCTCTCTTCCTTTCCTCTCTCTTCCTTTCCTCTCTCTTCCTTTCCTCTCTCCTCCTCTCCTCTCTCTTCCTCTCCTCTCTCCTCCTCTCCTCTCTCCTCCTCTCCTCTCTCCTCCTCTCCTCTCTCCTCCTCTCCTCTCTCTTCCTCTCCTCCTCTCCTCCTCTCTCTTCCTCTCCTCTCTCTTCCTCTCCTCTCTCCTCCTCTCCTCTCTCATCTCTCCTCTCCTCTCCTCTCTCCTCCTCTCCTCCTCTCCTCTCTCCTCCTCTCCTCTCCTCTCTCTTCCTCTCTTCCTCTCTCCTCTCTCCTTCTCTCCTCTCTCCTCCTCTCCTCTCTCCTTTCTCCTCTCTCTTCCTCTCTCCTCCTCTCTCCTTTCTCCTCTCTCTTCCTCGCTCCTCTTCTCTTCCTCTCCTCTCCTCCGCTCTCCTCTCCTCGCCTCTCTCCTCTCCTCGCCTCTCTCCTCTCCTCTCTCCTTTCTCCTCTCTCTTCCTCTCTCCTCTCTCTTCCTCTCCTCTCTCTTCCTCTCCTCTCTCCTCCTCTTCTCCTCTTCTCCTCTCATCTCTCCTCTCCTCTCTCTCCTCCTCTCCTCTCTCTTCCTCTCCTCCTCTCCTCTCCTCCTCTTCCTCTCTCTTCCTCTCCTCTCTCCTCCTCTCCTCTCTCTTCCTCTCTCCTCTCCTCTCTCTTCCTCTCCTCTCTCCTCCTCTCCTCTCTCTTCCTCTCCTCCTCTCTCTTCCTCTCTCCTCCTCTCCTCTCTCTTCCTCTCCTCCTCTCCTCTCTCTTCCTCTCCTCTCTCTTCCTCTCCTCTCTCCTCCTCTCCTCTCTCTTCCTCTCCTCCTCTCCTCTCCTCCTCTCCTCTCTCCTCCTCTCCTCTCCTCTCTCCTCCTCTCCTCTCTCCTTCTCTCCTCTCTCCTCCTCTCCTCTCTCCTTTCTCCTCTCTCTTCCTCTCTCCTCCTCTCCTCTCTCCTTTCTCCTCTCTCTTCCTCGCTCCTCTTCTCTTCCTCTCCTCTCCTCCGCTCTCCTCTCCTCGCCTCTCTCCTCTCCTCTCTCCTTTCTCCTCTCTCTTCCTCTCTCCTCTTCTCTTCCTCTCCTCTCCTCCGCTCTCCTCTCCTCTCCTCCGCTCTCCTCTCCTCGCCTCTCTCCTCTCCTCTCTCCTCCTCTCATCTCATATTTTCTCCTCTTTGATGTGACGTGGACATTAAGCAGCTTTGTGACCCGTCCTCTCCTCTCTTGCCGTCCCTCTGGATTGTAACTCCGTGACGCTGTGCAGATCCCCTGACTTTGCCCTGTGGTCGTGTTGCTCTGACCTGGGCTTTGATCGTCTGGGGTCACTCTCTCCCTGAGGATCTCTCTCTTCCTCAATCTTTCCTTGAGATCAAACGGTCCAGACTGTAAACTCCCTTTGGCCTGTGGCGTTCTGACCTGGACGTGTGTGAGACGGAGTCGCCTTCTCCCCTCTCCCCCCTCCTCTCCTCTCCTCCCCCCTCCTCTCCTCTCCCCTCCTCTCCCCCCTCTCCACTCCTCTCCCCTCCTCTCCTCTTCTCTCCTCTCCCCTCCTCTCCTCCCTCCTCCTCTCCTCCCCTCCTCCTCTCTCCTCTCCTCTCCTCCCCTCCTCCCCTCCTCCTCTCTCCTCTCCCCCCTCCTCTCCCCCTCCTCTCCTCTCTTCTCCTCTCCTCTCCTCTCCTCTCCTCTCCTCTCCTCTCCTCTCCTCTCCTCTCCTCCTCAGCTAATCACCATGATAACCTGGGGCAGGATTCAGAAATGCACTACCAACTCCCAGAGGAATGTGTACAATAATTAACCCCAAAGGGACATTGCGTGTGTGTGTGTGTGTGTGTGTGTGTGTGTGTGTGTGTGTGTGTGTGTGTGTGTGTGTGTGTGTGTGTGTGTGTTATCCTCACAGTGCCATTCAATGGTCCATGTGGTTATTGGTTGGAAGCGTTAGTTCAACTCTGGTAAAAGTTAAATGTTTACTCCAAACTGGATGAGGTCACTTCCTCTTCAAACTGGATGAGGTCACTTCCCCTTCAAACTGAATGAGGTCACTTCCTCTTCAAACTGGATGAGGTCACTTCCTCTTCAAACTGGATGAGGTCACTTCCCCTTCAAACTGAATGAGGTCACTTCCTCTTCAAACTGGATGAGGTCACTTCCTCTTCAAACTGGATGAGGTCACTTCCCCTTCAAACTGGATGAGGTCACTTCCTCTTCCGGGCAGAAAGTTGTTCTAACTGTCCAAAGATAAACCCTAAAATGGTTTAGTATGAAATTCCCAATAAATCAGATCAAATCAAATCAAATTGTATGTCACATGCGCCGAATGGGGGGGGCCTAGCAAATGGCAAATAATTATTTCACCCCCCCCCCAACATGTTTCACTTAGATAAATGTTTTGAACGTATTTTAACAACACATTTGTCCCTCTTCTTTCTCCAGCTCTTCCACGTGGCCTATGTCCTGATCAAGTTTGCCAACTCTCCTCGACCAGACCTGTGGGTGCTAGAACGTTCCACTGACTTCGGAGAGACCTACCAGCCGTGGCAGTTCTTTGCCTGTGAGTAGGATTGGGAATTTCTATATGTATATGTATGCGATTCGATTCCGATTTTATTTGCGATTTCATGTTCAGAACATTTTGCTCACTACACGTCTGCTGCAGAGAGATGAGAGAGAGTCATGGGAAAAGTTCAATTCCTGTGTTTGTTTTTCCTCTTTTGTGATTGGTTGTGTGTGATTGGTTGTGTTTGATTGGTTGTGTGTGATTGATTGTGTGTGTTTGGTTGTGTGTGATTGGTTGTGTGTGATTGATTGTGTGTGATTGGTTGTGTGTGATTGGTTGTGTTTGATTGGTTGTGTGTGATTGATTGTGTGTGTTTGGTTGTGTGTGATTGGTTGTGTGTGATTGGTTGTGTGTGATTGGTTGTGTGTGATTGGTTGTGTGTGATTGGTTGTGTTTGATTGGTTGTGTGTGATTGGTTGTGTGTGATTGGTTGTGTGTGATTGGTTGTGTGTGATTGGTTGTATGTGATTGGTTGTGTGTGATTGGTTGTGTGTGATTGGTTGTGTGTGTTTGGTTGTGTGTGATTGGTTGTGTGTGATTGGTTGTGTGTGATTGGTTGTGTGTGATTGGTTGTGTGTGATTGGTTGTGTGTGTTTGGTTGCGTGTGTGTGATTGGTTGTGTGTGATTGGTTGCGTGTGTGTGATTGGTTGTGTGTGATTCTGAGGGTTATTCCAAGGATTCCGGGGTTTTGTTTTGGAATAACCCTGAGGGGGGGTGGGATGGCCTCTCACAGAGCTGCTTCCACCTGACTGGCGGCACCAGCTGTCAATCAATAAGAGGGAGACAGGAACATTCCAAGCATTGTTGCCAGCCCACCTCAGCCGCGGTACAGATACAACCTCTACCTCAGAGCTCAAACTTGAGACGAGACAGACAGGAGAGGACATTTTACACGACTTCACTCTTGTCATCGTAGCGTTAAAAGCCGTTAGTAGTCTGAGAGACCCTGGGCCTCCTCTTAGACTAACAGTATCGTCTGTACAAGAGAGAACAGGTTGTTTGGATCCTGGATGCTGATTGGTTGATAACAAATACCATGACGTGTTAATCTCATAATTCCCGCAGCTCAGCCAGGAAATTCATCAACTTCATCTCCCTGGTGAAAAAAACTTCTACACGTCATTTTTTCGATGCTACTATTTGGTTTGTAACAGTTGGGGGTTGTATAAACGACCAGCCTGCTTAGGTAGCAACTTCAGAACGCAAAAAAACTAATTTACTCGTTAAAATATATATATATTTTTTTAATTATCTTCTTTTTATTTAATTAAAACGTATGGACTGAAGATTCCACAATACACCAGTAGTAGTGTTGTACTTGTATACATGATTATATGTACTATTATTATTATTACTGAAATTAACTTTCATTCTCTTGGATTTACTGAAATACTGTACCACTATGGCAATATCAACTAATTGTATTTCATGCCAATAAAGCAATCTGAATTTGAATTTGAGAGACCGAGCAGAGAGAGCAGAGACAGAGCAGAGAGAGAGAGAGCGAGCAAAGAGAGAGAGAGAGAGAAGGAGAGAAAAAACAGAGATAGAGATTGCAGACAGAGTGAAAGAGAGAGACCAGAGAGAGCAGAGCGAGAGAGAGAGCAGAGCTAGCAGAGAGAAGAGATAGCAGAGAGATGGAGAAAAGAGAGCAGAAAGAGCGAGCAGAGAGAGCGAGCAGAGAGAGAGAGAGCAGGCAGAGAGAGAGAGAGCAGGGAGAGAGCAGAGAGAGCATAGAGAGTGAGCAGAGAGAGTGAGCAAAGAGCAAGCAGAGAGAGAGCGAGAGAGAGCAGAGAGAATAGACTGAGGTCATCTACCTTTGGCCTAAAGCAGGAACCTGGACTTCACCAAAAAAGCAGAGAGAGAAAGAATAGAGAGAGAGAATAGAGAGAATAGAGAGAGAGAGCAGTGAGAAACAGCAGCGAGAGCGAGCAGAGAGAGTGTGCAGAGAGAAAATACAAGGTCTGCCTTTAGCCTAAAGAGCAGGAACCTGGACTTCACCAAAGAAATCAGAAAAACAGACATTGTCATCCTACAATAAACCTGGTATAGAGGAGGACCCACTGGTTGTCCTCTAGGTTACAGAGAGCTGGTAGTCCCATCCACCACACTACCAGGTGGGTGGTATAGAGGAGACGGACCCACTGGTTGCCCTCTAGGTTACAGAGAGCTGGTAGTCCCATCCACCACACTACTAGGTGGGTGGTATAGAAGGGACGGACCCACTGGTTGCCCTCTAGGTTACAGAGAGCTGGTAGTCCCATCCACCACACTACCAGGTGGGTGGTATAGAGGAGACGGACCCACTGGTTGCCCTCTAGGTTACAGAGAGCTGGTAGTCCCATCCACCACACTACCAGGTGGGTGGTATAGAGGAGATGGACCCACTGGTTGTCCTCTAGGTTACAGAGAGCTGGTAGTCCCATCCACCAAACTACCAGGTGGGTGGTATAGAGGAGACGGACCCACTGGTTGCCCTCTAGGTTACAGAGAGCTGGTAGTCCCATCCACCAAACTACCAGGTGGGTGGTATAGAGGAGACGGACCCACTGGTTGCCCTCTAGGTTACAGAGAGCTGGTAGTCCCATCCACCAAACTACCAGGTGGGTGGTATAGAGGAGACGGACCCACTGGTTGTCCTCTAGGTTACAGAGAGCTGGTATAGAGGAGATGGACCCACTGGTTGTCCTCTAGGTTACAGAGAGCTGGTAGTCCCATCCACCACACTACCAGGTGGGTGGTATAGAGGAGATGGACCCACTGGTTGTCCTCTAGGTTACAGAGAGCTGGTAGTCCCATCCACCAAACTACCAGGTGGGTGGTATAGAGGAGATGGACCCACTGGTTGTCGTCTAGGTTACAGAGAGCTGGTAGTCCCATCCACCACACTACCAGGTGGGTGGTATAGAGGAGATGGACCCACTGGTTGTCCTCTAGGTTACAGAGAGCTGGTAGTCCCATCCACCAAACTACCAGGTGGGTGGTATAGAGGAGATGGACCCACTGGTTGTCGTCTAGGTTACAGAGAGCTGGTAGTCACATCCACAACACTACCAGGTGGGTGGTATAGAGGAGACGGACCCACTGGTTGTCCTCTAGGTTACAGAGAGCTGGTATAGAGGAGATGGACCCACTGGTTGTCCTCTAGGTTACAGAGAGCTGGTAGTCCCAACCACCAAACTACAGTGACTTGAAGAAGTATTCACCCCCTTGGCATTTTTCATATTTTGTTGCCTTACAACCTGGAATTAAACAAGTTTTTTGGGGGGGTTGTATCATTTGATTGACAACACTTTGATGATTCAAAATATTTTTTATTGTGAAACAAAAAAGAAATAACCTGTTAGGGCTAGGGGGCAGTATTGACACAGCCGGATAAAAATGTACCCGATTTAATCTGCTTACTACTCCTGCCCAGTAACTAGAATATGCATAAATTATTATTATTGGCTTTGGATAGAAAACACCCTAAAGTTTCTAAAACTGTTTGAATGGTGTCTGTGAGTATAACAGAACTCATATGGCAGGCCAAAACCTGAGAAGATTCCATGCAGGAAGTGGCCTGTCTGAGAAGTTGTGTTTCATCTTGGCTCTTTTTATTGAAGACTGAGGATTTTTGCAATAACGTGACACTTCCTACGGCTCCCGTAGGCTCTCAGAGCCCGGGAAAAAGCTGAACGATATCGAGGCAGGCTCTGGCTGAAACACTTTATCGCGTTTGGCAAGTGGCTGCTCAGAGTACTATGGGCTTAGGCGCGTGCCCGAGTCGACCGAATGCTTTCTTTTCTTTTGTCTGTTTACCTAAACGCAGATTCCCGGTCGGAATATTATCGCTTTTTTATGAGAAAAATGGCATAAAAATTGATTTTAACCTCTCTGGGCTAGGCGGGACGAATTCGTCCCACCTACGTAACAGCCACTTGAAGCCTGTGGCGCGATTTTCAAAACCTTAAAAATCCTATTACTTCAATTTCTCAAACATATGACTATTTTACAGCTATTTAAAGACAAGACTCTCGTTAATCTAACCACACTGTCCGATTTCAAAAAGGCTTTACAACGAAAGCAAAACATTAGATTATGTCAGCAGAGTACCAAGCCAGAAATAATCAGACACCCATTTTTCAAGCTAGCATATAATGTCACAAAAACCCAGAAGACAGCTAAATGCAGCACTAACCTTTGATGATCTTCATCAGATGACAACCCTAGGACATTATGTTATACAATACATGCATGTTTTGTTCAATCAAGTTCATATTTATATCAAAAACCAGCTTTTTACATTAGCATGTGACGTTCAGAACTAGCATACCCCCCGCAAACTTCCGGGGAATTCGCTAACATTTTACTAAATTACTCACGATAAACGTTCACAAAAAGCATAACAATTATTTTAAGAATTATAGATACAGACCTCCTCTATGCACTCGATATGTCCGATTTTAAAATAGCTTTTTGGTGAAAGCACATTTTGCAATATTCTAAGTACATAGCCCAGGCATCACGGGCTAGCTATTTAGACACCCGGCAAGTTTAGCACTCACCATAATCATATTTACTATTATAAAAGTTTGATTACCTTTTGTTGTCTTCGTCAGAATGCACTCCCAGGACTGCTACTTCAATAACAAATGTTGGTTTGGTCCAAAATAATCCATCGTTATATCCGAATAGCGGCGTTTTGTTCGTGCGTTCCAGACACTATCCGAAATGGTAAAGAAGGGTCGAGCGCATGGCGCAATTCGTGACCAAAAAATTCGAAATATTCCATTACCGTACTTCGAAGCATGTCAACCGCTGTTTAAAATCAATTTTTATGCCATTTTTCTCGTAGAAAAGCGATAATATTCCGACCGGGAATCTCCTTTTCGGCAAACAGAGGACAAAATCACAAAGCCACTTCCTGTAAAGGAATCTCTCAGGTTTTGACCTGCCATTTGAGTTCTGTTATACTCACAGACACCATTCAAACAGTTTTAGAAACTTTAGGGTGTTTTCTATCCATATGTAATAAGTATATGCATATTCTAGTTACTGGGTAGGAGTGGTAACCAGATTAAATCGGGTATGTTTTTTATCCAGCCGTGTCAATACTGCCCCCTAGCCCTAACAGGTTAAACAGCGGTTGACATGCTTCGAAGTACGGTAATGGAATATTTAGAATTTTTTTGTCACGAATTGCGCCATGCTCGTCACCCTTATTTACCCTTTCGGATAGTGTCTTGAACGCACGAACAAAACGCCGCTGTTTGGATATAACTATGGATTATTTTGAACCAAACCAACATTTGTTATTGAAGTAGAAGTCCTGGGAGTGCATTCTGACGAAGAGAGCAAAGGTAATAACATTTTTCTTATAGTAAATCTGACTTTGATGAGTGCTAAACTTGCTGGGTGTCTAAATAGCTAGCCCTGTGATGCCGGGCTATCTACTGAGAATATTGCAAAATGTGCTTTCACCGAAAAGCTATTTTAAAATCGGACATATCGAGTGCATAGAGGAGTTCTGTATCTATAATTCTTAAAATAATTGTTATGCTTTTTGTGAACGTTTATCGTGAGTAATTTAGTAAATTCACCGGCAGTGTTCGGTGGGAATGCTAGTCACATGCTAGTCACATGCTAATGTAAAAAGCTGGTTTTTGATATAAATATGAACTTGATTGAACAAAACATGCATGTATTGTATAACATAATGTCCTAGGGTTGTCATCTGATGAAGATCATCAAAGGTTAGTGCTACATTTAGCTGTGGTTTGGGTTTATGTGACATTATATGCTAGCTTGAAAAATGGGTGTCTGATTATTTCTGGCTGGGTACTCTGCTGACATAATCTAATGTTTTGCTTTCGTTGTAAAGCCTTTTTGAAATCGGACAGTGTGGTTAGATTAACGAGAGTCTTATCTTTAAAATGGTGTAAAATAGTCATATGTTTGAAAAACTGAAGGTTTTGCATTTCTAAGGTATTTGAATAACGCGCCATGGGATTACACTGGCTGTTGAGTAGGTGGGACGCAAGCATCCCACCTAGCCCATAGGGGATAAGACAAAAAAAGAGAAAACTTGAGCGTGCATAACTATTCACCCACCCAAAAGTCAACACTTTGTAGAGCCACCTTTTGCAGCAAGTACAGCTGCAAGTCTCTTGGGGTATGTCTCTATAAACTTGGCACATCTAGCCACTGGGATTTTTGCCCATTCTTCAAGGCAAAACTGCTCCATGTCCTTCAAGTTTTATGGGTTCTGCTGGTCTGCAGCAATCTTTAAGTCATACCACATATTCTCAATTAGATTGAGGTCTGGGCTTTGACTAGGCCATTCCAAGACATTTAAATGTTTCCCCTTAAACCACTCAAGTGTTGCTTTAACAGTATGCTTAGGGTCATTGTCCTGCTGGAAGGTGAACCTCCGTCCCAGTCTCAAATCTCTGGAAGACTGAAACAGGTTTCCCTCAAGAATTTCCCTGTATTTAGCACCATCCATCATTCCTTCAATTCTGACCAGTTTCCCAGTCCCTGCCGATGAAAACATACCCACAGCATGATGCTGCCACCACCATGCTTCACTGTGGGGATGGTGTTCTCGGGGTGATGAAAGGTGTTGGGTTTGCGCCAGACATAGCGTTTTCCTTGATGGCCAAAAAGCCACATTTTTGTCTCATATAACCAGAGTACCTTCTTCCATATGTTTGGGGAGTCTCCCACATGCCTTTTGGCGAACACCAAACATGTTTGCTTATTTTTTTCTTTAAGCAATGGCTTTTTTTCTGGCCACTCTTCCATAAAGCCTAGCTCTGTGGAGTGTACGGCTTAAAGTGGTCCTACGGACAGGTACTCCAATCTCCGCTGTGGAGCTTTGCAGCTCCTTCAGGGTTATCCTTGGTTTCTTTGTTGCACCTCTGATTAATGCCCTCCTTGCCTGGTCCGTGAGTTTTGGTGGGCGGCCCTCTCTTGGCAGGTTTGTTGTGGTGCCATATTCTTTCAATTTTTTTAATAATGGATTTAATGGTGCTCCATGGGATGTTCAAAGTTTCTGATATTTTTTTATAACCCAACCCTGATCTGTACTTCTCCACAACTTTGTCCCTGACCTGTTTGGAGAGCTCCTTGGTCTTCATGGTGCCACTTGCTTAGTGGTGTCCCTTGCTTAGTGGTGTTGCAGACTCTGGGGCCTTTCAGAACAGGTGTCTATATACTGAGATCATGTGACACTTAGATTGCACACAGGTGGACTTTATTTAACTAATTATGTGACTTCTGATGGTAATTGGTTGCACCAGATCTTATTTAGGGGATTCATAGCAAAGGGGGTGAATACATATGCACGCACCACTTTTCTGTTTTTTTTTTTTTTTTTCATTTCACTTCACCAATTTGGACATTTTGTGTATGTCCATTACATGAAATCCAAATAAAAATCTATTTAAATTACAGGTTGTAATGCAACAAAATAGGAAAAACACCAAGGGGGTGAATAGTTTTGCAAGGCACTGTTGTTTGGTGGATGGGACCAGGTGTGAAACAGGGAAGGGCCTCAGGGGGTATGCTAATTTGGTATAGTCCGTAACTCACTCTATTAAATTAATCAAAACAGGAACATTTTACATTTGGCTAGAAATTCAAAAGGAAATGATCTCAACAGAGAAAAATTTCCTCCTCTGTGCTACCTATATCCCCCCACTAGAATCCCCATACTTTAATGAAGACAGAAATGCTATAAATGGAAGGAATGTAGTGTGGAAACCTTCCAAGAAACAATTAGGCAACAACAAATTCAATCCCTTTTAGACAATTTCCTGGACAAAATGTTCCACTGTAATAGTGAAGGTGTAAACTTGGCAGTAGAAAACCTAAACAGTTTATTTGACCTCTCAGTTTCCCTATCAAATCTAAACATTTCAAGCAGACAACCTAAGAAAATGAACAACAATGACAAATGGTTTGATAAAGAATGTGAAAACCTAAGAAATAAATTGAGAAACCTGTCCAACCAAAAACATAGAGACCTAGAAAACCTGAGTCTACGCCTTCGCTATGGTGAATCACTAAAACAATACAGAAATACACTACGGAAAAAGAAGGAACAGCACGTCAGAAATCAGCTCAATGTAATTGAAGAATCCATCGACGCTAACCACTTCTGGGAAAATTGTAAAACACTAAACAAACAACAACACAAAGAATTATCTATCCAAAACAGAGATGTATGGATAAACCACTTCTCCAATCTTCTTGGCTCTATAACAAAGAACAAACAGCAAAAACATATACATGATCAAATACAAATCTTAGAATCAACTATTAAAGACTACCAGAACCCACTGGATTCTCTTACCTTGAATGAGCTACAGGACAACAACAAAAAACCCTCCAACCCCGAAAGGCCTGTGGTGTTGATAGTATCCTAAATTAAATGATAAAATATACAGACAACAAATTCCATTTATCTATACTTAAACTCTTTAACATCATCCTCAGCTCTGGCATCTTCCCCAATATTTGGAACCAGGGACTGATCACCCCAATCCACACAAGTGGAGACAAATTTGACCCCAATAACTACCGTGGGATATGCGTCAACAGCAACCTTGAGAAAATCCTCTGCATTATCATTAACAACAGATTCGTACATTTCCTCAGTGAAAACAATGTACTGAGCAAATGTCAAATAGTTTTTTTTATCAAATTGCGGTACGACAGAACACGTATTCACCTTAATTGACAAAGAAACAAAACAAAGGCAAAGTATTCTCATGCTTTGTTTATTTCAAAAACACTTTTGACTGAATTTGGCATGAGGGTCTGCTATGTACACAAACAAACAAGTGTGCAGTTAAAATAGGCAAAAAACACACATTTCTTTCCACAGGGCCGTGGGGTGATACAGGGATGTAGCTTAAGCCCCACCCTCTTCAACGTATATATCAACGAATTGGCACTAGAACAGTCTGCAGCATGCAGCCTCACCTTACTAGAATCTGAAGTCAAATGTCTACTGTTTGCTGATGAGCTGGTGCTTCTGTCACCAACCAAGAAGGGCTTACAGCAGCACCTAGATCTTTTGCACAAATTCTGCCAGACCTGGGCCCTGACAGACCTGGGCCCTGACAGTAAATCTCAGTAAGACAAAAATAATGGTGTTCCAAAAAAGGTCCAGTCACCAGGACCACAAATACAAATTCCATCTAGACACCGTTGCCCTAGAGCACACAAAAAACTATACATACCTTGACCTAAACATCAGCGCCAAAGGTAACTTCCACAAAGCTGTGAACGATCTGAAAGACAAGGCAAGAAGGGCCTTCTATGCCATCAAAAGGATCTGGCTAAAAAGACTTGAATCAGTTATAGAACCCATTTACCTTTACGGTTGTGAGGTCTGGGGTCCGCTCACCAACCAAGAATTCACAAAATGGGACAAACACCAAATTGAGACTCTGCATGCAGAATTCTGCAAAAATATCCTCCGCGCACACTGCCCACAAAATGAGGTGGAAACTGAGCTGCACTTCCTAACCTCCCGCCAAATGTATGACCATATTAGAGACACATATTTCCCTCAGATTGCACAGATCTACAAACAATTCAAAAACAAACCCGATTTTGATAAACTCCCATATCTATTGGGTGAAATACCACAGTGTTCCATCACAGCAGCAATATTTGTGACCTGTTGCCACAAGAAAAGGGCAACCAGTGAAGAACAAACACCATTGTAAATACAACCCATATTTATGTTTATTTATTTTCCCATTTGTACATTGTTACAACACTGTATATGTACATAATATGACATTTGTAATGTCTTCATTGTTTTGGAACTTCTTTGAGTGTAATGTTTACTGTTTATTTTTTTTGTTTATTTCACTTTTGTATATTATCTACTTCACTTGCTTTGGCAATGTAAACACGTTTCCCATGCCAATAAAGCCCCTGAATTTAATTTAATTGAGAGAAAGAGAGAGAGCAGAGCGAGAACAGTGAGACAGAGAGACAGCAAGAGAGCAGAGAGAGAGAGAGAGAAGAGAGAGAGCAGAGAGAGAACAGAGAGAACAGAGAGACAGAGAGACAGAGAGACAGAGAAAGAGAGAGCAGAGAGACAGAGAGACAGAGAGAGAGAGAGAGCAGAGAGAGACAGAGAGAGCAGAGAGAAAGAGAGAGCAGAGAGAGAGAGAGACAGAGGGAGAGAGAGAGCAGAGAGAGAGACAGAGAGAGAAAGAGAGAGAGGGACAGAGAGAGAGCAGAGAGAGAGCAGAGAGAGAGAAAGAGAGAGAGCAGAGAGAGACAGAGAGAGAGAGACAGAGAGCAGAGAGACAGAGAGCAGAGAGAGAGAGACAGAGAGAGAGACAGAGAGAGAGAGAGAAAGAGAGAGACAGAGAGAGAGAGCAAAGAGAGAGCAGAGAGACAGAGAGCAGAGAGAGACAGAGAGGGACGGAGAGAGAGCAGAGAGAGAGACAAAGGGAGAGAGCAGAGAGAGAGAGAGAGAGAGAGAGAGAGAGAGAGAAAGAGAGAGATCATTATCACCAGATCATCCTATAGAAGACAAATGATGCCAATCTAATGTAACGCTAGTAGCTGAAAAAGCTATCGTCATACCTTGGGCTGATCTGAAGAGACGTGAGAAGTTAAACTACGTGTTTGATAGACTGGTTTTGAACTCAGGTCATCTGACCAGCACCAGACTGCGTTAGCCTGTTGAGCTAAAGCCTGGGGACACTCACCGCCCCGTTCCGACTACGAATATATACGGTATCATCGTCATCACGACGTAAAGCTCTGATCTGAGCTTTTTTGGGGGGGGGGAGAAAAAAACAGCTGAAGAATGTAATCTATCAGGCTATTTTATAATACAAAAGAGCAAGCTCATTTCCAGTGAGGAAAGCCAGTGTCGCTGCACCTGCCTACTGCCTGTCGCAGACCAACTCAATAAACCGAGACACAGAAGGCTGGAATGACTACAGGCCACATCTCACCCACGGACACACATTCCCCGAATACTTCAGAGCTATATTCCACTTCTGTCCATGAAAGAGAGAAAAAAAGGTCAATATACTGAAGAACTGAGAGAGAATAAGAGAACTGAGAGAATATTTTACTGAGGCCTCTGCCTGAGCCTATACTCTACCTCAGAGAGAGACATTTACAGCTGCTGGTACAAAAAAAACTTTATTGGTCCCCCCCTGGCTGACAGAGTGCCACTATACGTTCTATAGTCTCTCTGTGTATGTAACAACTCTAAACAGCAGGACAAACTCTCTGTCGCTGAGGGACAGGAAAGACCATACCAATGACAGCTTTACAGTGATTTAGAGGATAGATTTATTTGAGAAGTTAGGAGTTTTTTTAGGAGAGGCTAGAGGAAGGATAAACAGTAACTGAACAGCCTGAAGTCCCACAACTGCTCTCTCCTGTAGACGCATCAACACACAGCTCATATCTAACACACAGCTCATATCCAACACACAGCTCATATCCAACACACAGCTCATATCTAACACACAGCTCATATCCAACACACAGCTCATATCTAACACACAGCTCACAGCTCATATCTAACACACAGCTCATATCCAACACACAGCTCATATCCAACACACAGCTCATATCTAACACACAGCTCATATCCAACACACAGCTCATATCTAACACACAGCTCATATCTAACACACAGCTCATATCCAACACACAGCTCACAGCTCATATACAACACACAGCTCATATCCAACACACAGCTCATATCCAACACACAGCTCATATCCAACACACAGCTCATATCCAACACACAGCTCATATCCAACACACAGCTCACAGCTCATATACAACACACAGCTCATATCCAACACACAGCTCATATCCAACACACAGCTCATATCTAACACACAGCTCATATCCAAGACACAGCTCATATCCAACACACAGCTCATATCCAACACACAGCTCACAGCTCATATACAACACACAGCTCATATCCAACACACAGCTCATATCCAACACACAGCTCATATCTAACACACAGCTCATATCGAAGACACAGCTCATATCCAACACACAGCTCATATCCAACACACAGCTCATATCTAACACACAGCTCATATCCAACACACAGCTCATATCCAACACACAGCTCATATCCAACACACAGCTCATATCCAACACACAGCTCATATCTAACACACAGCTCATATCCAACACACAGCTCACAGCTCATATACAACACACAGCTCATATCCAACACACAGCTCATATCCAACACACAGCTCATATCCAACACACAGCTCACAGCTCATATACAACACACAGCTCATATCTAACACACAGCTCATATCCAACACACAGCTCATATCCAACACACAGCTCATATCCAACACACAGCTCATATCCAACACACAGCTCATATCCAACACACAGCTCATATCTAACACAGAGCTCATATCCAACACACAGCTCATATCTAACACACAGCTCATATCTAACACACAGCTCATATCCAACACACAGCTCACAGCTCATATACAACACACAGCTCATATCCAACACACAGCTCATATCCAACACACAGCTCATATCTAACACACAGCTCATATCCAACACACAGCTCATATCTAACACACAGCTCATATCCAACACACAGCTCATATCTAACACAGAGCTCATATCCAACACACAGCTCATATCTAACACACAGCTCATATCTAACACACAG
>NC_138303.1:9557500-9580000 GCF_965601325.2 Salmo salar
CATCCGCCTCCGCTTCCTCAGAACCAACACACTCCTGGGACACCTGATGGGCAAGGCCCTCCGCGACCCCACCGTCACACGCAGGGTGGGTACTAATGGGTACAGGGCTGAGAAGGTGGGGGGGCAGGATGTAGAGAAGGGGTCAGAGAGTAGGGGGGCAGGAGGTAGAGAAGGGGTCAGAGAGTAGGGGGGGGCAGGAGGTAGAGAGGGGGGCAGAGAGTAGGGGGGGACAGGAGGTAGAGAAGGGGTCAGAGAGTAGGGGGGGCAGGAGGTAGAGAAGGGGTCAGAGAGTAGGGGGGGCAGGAGGTAGAGAAGGGGTCAGAGAGTAGGGGGGGGCAGGAGGTAGAGAAGGGGTCAGAGAGTAGGGGGGGCAGGAGGTAGAGAAGGGGTCAGAGAGTAGGGGGGGCAGGAGGTAGAGAAGGGGTCAGAGAGTAGGGGGGGCAGGAGGTAGAGAAGGGGTGAGAGAGTAGGGGGCAGGAGGTAGAGAAGGGGGCAGAGAGTAGGGGGGGCAGGAGGTAGAGAAGGGGTGAGAGAGTAGGGGGCAGGAGGTAGAGAAGGGGTCAGAGAGTAGGGGGGGCAGGAGGTAGAGAAGGGTTCAGAGAGTAGGGGGGGCAGGAGGTAGAGAAGGGGTCAGAGAGTAGGGGGGGGCAGGAGGTAGAGAAGGGGGCAGAGAGTAGGGGGGGCAGGAGGTAGAGAAGGGGTCAGAGAGTAGGGGGGGCAGGAGGTAGAGAAGGGGTGAGAGAGTAGGGGGGGCAGGAGGGAGAGAAGGGGTCAGAGAGTAGGGGGGGCAGGAGGTAGAGAAGGGGTCAGAGAGTAGGGGGGGGCAGGAGGTAGAGAAGGGGTCAGAGAGTAGGGGGGGCAGGAGGTAGAGAAGGGGTCAGAGAGTAGGGGGGGCAGGAGGTAGAGAAGGGGTCAGAGAGTAGGGGGCAGGAGGTAGAGAAGGGGTCAGAGAGTAGGGGGGGCAGGAGGTAGAGAAGGGGTCAGAGAGTAGGGGGGGCAGGAGGTAGAGAAGGGGTGAGAGAGTAAGGGGGGGCAGGAGGTAGAGAAGGGGTCAGAGAGTAGGGGCAGGAGGTGAGAGAAGGGGTCAGAGAGTAGGGGGGGGGCAGGAGGTAGAGAACGGTCAGAGAGTAGGGGGGGCAGGAGGTAGAGAAGGGGTCAGAGAGTAGGGGGCAGGAGGTAGAGAAGGGGTCAGAGAGTGGGGGGGGCAGGAGGTAGAGAAGGGGTCAGAGAGTAGGGGGGGCAGGAGGTAGAGAAGGGGTCAGAGAGTAGGGGGGGCAGGAGGTAGAGAAGGGGTCAGAGAGTAGGGGGGGCAGGAGGTAGAGAAGGGGTCAGAGAGTAGGGGGCAGGAGGTAGAGAAGGGGTCAGAGAGTGGGGGGGGCAGGAGGTAGAGAAGGGGTCAGAGAGTAGGGGGGGCAGGAGGTAGAGAAGGGGTCAGAGAGTAGGGGGGCAGGAGGTAGAGAAGGGGTGAGAGAGTAGGGGGGGCAGGAGGTAGAGAAGGGGTCAGAGAGTAGGGGGGCAGGAGGTAGAGAAGGGGTCAGAGAGTAGGGGGGGCAGGAGGTAGAGAAGGGGTCAGAGAGTAGGGGGGGCAGGAGGTAGAGAAGGGGTCAGAGAGTAGGGGGCAGGAGGTAGACAAGGGGTGAGAGAGTAGGGGGGGCAGGAGGTAGAGAAGGGGTCAGAGAGTAGGGGGGGCAGGAGGTAGAGAAGGGGTGAGAGAGTAAGGGGGGGCAGGAGGTAGAGAAGGGGTCAGAGAGTAGGGGGGGCAGGAGGTAGAGAAGGGGTCAGAGAGTAGGGGGGGCAGGAGGTAGAGAAGGGGTCAGAGAGTAGGGGGCAGGAGGTAGAGAAGGGGTCAGAGAGTAGGGGGGGCAGGAGGTAGAGAAGGGGTCAGAGAGTAGGGGGGGCAGGAGGTAGAGAAGGGGTCAGAGAGTAGGGGGGGCAGGAGGTAGAGAAGGGGTGAGAGAGTAAGGGGGGGCAGGAGGTAGAGAAGGGGTCAGAGAGTAGGGGCAGGAGGTGAGAGAAGGGGTCAGAGAGTAGGGGGGGGGCAGGAGGTAGAGAACGGTCAGAGAGTAGGGGGGGCAGGAGGTAGAGAAGGGGTCAGAGAGTAGGGGGCAGGAGGTAGAGAAGGGGTCAGAGAGTGGGGGGGGCAGGAGGTAGAGAAGGGGTCAGAGAGTAGGGGGGGCAGGAGGTAGAGAAGGGGTCAGAGAGTAGGGGGGGCAGGAGGTAGAGAAGGGGTCAGAGAGTAGGGGGGGCAGGAGGTAGAGAAGGGGTCAGAGAGTAGGGGGCAGGAGGTAGAGAAGGGGTCAGAGAGTGGGGGGGGCAGGAGGTAGAGAAGGGGTCAGAGAGTAGGGGGGGCAGGAGGTAGAGAAGGGGTCAGAGAGTAGGGGGGCAGGAGGTAGAGAAGGGGTGAGAGAGTAGGGGGGGCAGGAGGTAGAGAAGGGGTCAGAGAGTAGGGGGGCAGGAGGTAGAGAAGGGGTCAGAGAGTAGGGGGGGCAGGAGGTAGAGAAGGGGTCAGAGAGTAGGGGGGGCAGGAGGTAGAGAAGGGGTCAGAGAGTAGGGGGCAGGAGGTAGAGAAGGGGTGAGAGAGTAGGGGGGGCAGGAGGTAGAGAAGGGGTCAGAGAGTAGGGGGGGCAGGAGGTAGAGAAGGGGTGAGAGAGTAAGGGGGGGCAGGAGGTAGAGAAGGGGTCAGAGAGTAGGGGGCAGGAGGTAGAGAAGGGGTCAGAGAGTAGGGGGGCAGGAGGTAGAGAAGGGTCAGAGAGTAGGGGGGCAGGAGGTAGAGAAGGGTCAGAGAGTAGGGGGGCAGGAGGTAGAGAAGGGTCAGAGAGTAGGGGGGGCAGGAGGTAGAGAAGGGGTCAGAGAGTAGGGGGGGCAGGAGGTAGAGAAGGGGTCAGAGAGTAGGGGGGGCAGGAGGTAGAGAAGGGGTCAGAGAGTAGGGGGGGCAGGAGGTAGAGAAGGGGTCAGAGAGTAGGGGGGCAGGAGGTAGAGAAGGGGTCAGAGAGTAGGGGGCAGGAGGTAGAGAAGGGTCAGAGAGTAGGGGGGCAGGAGGTAGAGAAGGGTCAGAGAGTAGGGGGGCAGGAGGTAGAGAAGGGGTCAGAGAGTAGGGGGCAGGAGGTAGAGAAGGGTCAGAGAGTAGGGGGGCAGGAGGTAGAGAAGGGTCAGAGAGTAGGGGGGCAGGAGGTAGAGAAGGGTCAGAGAGTAGGGGGGCAGGAGGTAGAGAAGGGGTCAGAGAGTAGGGGGGGCAGGAGGTAGAGAAGCGGTCAGATAGTAGGGGGGGCAGGAGGTAGAGAAGAGGTCAGAGAGTAGGGGGGCAGGAGGTAGAGAAGGGTCAGAGAGTAGGGGGCAGGAGGTAGAGAAGGGTCAGAGAGTAGGGGGCAGGAAGTAGAAAAGGGGTCAGAACCTTCTGAAATATTCTGTTTATATTCAAAGTGCCTTTTACTTGAGAAACTGTCCCGTACTACAGCCTATCAACCTGTGTGACAAACTGACTAGTCTGAATGAAGCTACAATAGTCAAGTTACAATCACTTTGATTTAATGTCTTCATGCTGTGCCTGTCTCTCTGCAGTATTACTACAGTATCAAGGACATCAGTATGGGAGGACGCTGTGTGTGTAACGGACACGCTGAAGCCTGCGATCCACACAACCCCAACGACCCCTACAAGTAAGATGGACAGTCTGACTACACACTAATAGATGAGAGATTCTAGAAGAGAAATTATTACACTTCAATAGATTCTGTAGAGATTATTACACCTCAATACATTATGTAGAAATTATTACACCTCAATAGATTATGTAGCGATTATTACACCTCAATACATTATGTAGAGATTATTACACCTCAATACATTATGTAGAGATTATTACACCTCAATACATTATGTAGAGATTATTACACCTCATTACATTATGTAGAGATTATTACACCTCTATACATTATGTAGAGATTATTACACCTCAACACATTATATAGAGATTACTACACCTCAATACATTATGTAGAGATTATTACACCTCAATACATTATGTAGAGATTATTACACCTCTATATATTATGTAGAGATTATTACACCTCAATACATTATGTAGAGATTATAACACCTCAATACATTATGTAGAGTTTACTACACCTCAATACATTATGTAGAGATTATTACACCTCTATACATTATGTAGAGATTATTACACCTCAATACATTATGTAGAGATTACTACACCTCAATACATTATGTAGAGATTATAACACCTCAATACATTATGTAGAGATTACTACACCTCAATACATTTACATCATTTAAGTCATTTAGCAGACGCTCTTATCCAGAGCGACTTACAAATTGGTGCATTCACCTTATGATATCCAGTGGAACAACCACTTTACAATAGTGCATCTAAATCTTTTAAGGGGGGGGGGGGGGGGGGTTAGAAGGATTACTTTATCCTATCCCAGGTATTCCTTAAAGAGGTGGGGTTTCAGGTGTCTCCGGAAGGTGGTGATTGACTCCGCTGTCCTGGCGACGTGAGGGAGCTTGTTCCACCATTGGGGTGCCAGAGCAGCGAACAGTTTTGACTGGGCTGAGCGGGAACTGTGCTTCCTCAGAGGTAGGGGGGCCAGCAGGCCAGAGGTGGATGAACGCAGTGCCCTTGTTTGGGTGTAGGGCCTGATCAGAGCCTGAAGGTACGGAGATGCCGTTCCCCTCACAGCTCCGTAGGCAAGCACCATGGTCTTGTAGCAGATGCGAGCTTCAACTGGAAGCCAGTGGAGAGAGCGGAGGAGCGGGGTGACGTGAGAGAACTTGGGAAGGTTGAACACCAGACGGGCTGTGGCGTTCTGGATGAGTTGTAGGGGTTTAATGGCACAGGCAGGGAGCCCAGCCAACAGCGAGTTGCAGTAATCCAGACGGGAGATGACAAGTGCCTGGATTAGGACCTGCGCCGCTTCCTGTGTGAGGCAGGGTCGTACTCTGCGAATGTTGTAGAGCATGAACCTACAGGATCGGGTCACCGCCTTGATGTTAGTGGAGAACGACAGGGTGTTGTCCAGGGTCACACCAAGGTTCTTAGCACTCTGGGAGGAGGACACAAGGGAGTTGTCAACCGTGATGGCGAGATCATGGAACGGGCAGTCCTTCCCCGGGAGGAAGAGCAGCTCCGTCTTGCCGAGGTTCAGCTTGAGGTGGTGATCCGTCATCCACACTGATATGTCTGCCAGACATGCAGAGATGCGATTCGCCACCTGGTTATCAGAAGGGGGAAAGGAGAAGATTACTACACCTCAATAGATTCTTTTAATTGATTTGTCTGCATTGGATTTCCCCTTGCCCTGAGACGTAACTGTCGTTGGAGTGTACTGCCATGACTCAATCCCAGATTTCTCAGTTATTTACGTTTTCACTGGTAATTTGATCATGTAGTCTTCTACACCACATGATCTTACTCCCCTTTACCTCCAAAACCTTCTTGGGTACTGCAGCCATTTAGCTCTGTGTTGGTTTTTCAGAGTTTTACCCCTCAGTGCCCGCTTGTATGTAGTCTAGTGGTGTATACAGACTGTTCAAAGGACCTGTTAGAGTAAACGTTTTCTTTAGCGTTATAATGTTCCCTCTAGCTATGGGTTTAAGAGTCAGTAGTGTAGTGGTGTATACAGACTGTTCAGACGTTGTCTTTAGCGTTATAATGTTCCCTCTAGCTATGGGTTTAAGAGTCAGTAGTGTAGTGGTGTATACAGACTGTTCAGACGTTGTCTTTAGCGTTATAATGTTCCCTCTAGCTATGGGTTTAAGAGTCAGTAGTGTAGTGGTGTATACAGACTGTTCAGACGTTGTCTTTAGCATTATAATGTTCCCTCTAGCTATGGGTTTAAGAGTCAGCTGGGGCTGGTTCCAATGTATTCACCACAACAAATAATACCTGCCATTTGCAAGGTGCTCTGTGATTTGTCAAAACACATCTCTTAAATTATACATGGAGGGAAAATAAAGGAGGAGAGAGAGGGAGAGAGGGAGAGAGAGAGAGAGAGGGAGAGAGAGAGATCGAGAGAGAGGGGGAGAGAGAGAGGGGGAGGGAGAGAGGGAGAGAGAGAGAGAGATCGAGAGAGAGGGAGAGAGAGAGAGAGGGAGAGAGGGAGGGAGAGAGGGAGAGAGAGAGAGAGAGAGGGAGAGAGAGAGAGAGAGGGGGAGAGAGAGAGAGACAGAGAGAGAGAGAGAGAGAGAGGGAGAGAGAGAGAGAGAGAGAGAGAGGGAGAGAGAGAGACAGAGAGAGATTCTACAACCACCTGAAAGGAAGTGATTCCTTAACCTTCCATAACAAAGTCATCACTTACAGAGAGATGAACCTGGAGAAGAGCAAGCTGGTCCTGGGACTGGGACTGTTCACTGGGACTGTTCACTGTTCACTGTGACTGACCCAAAATTAAGGAAAGCTTTGACCATGCACAGAGCATAGCCTTGCTATTGAGAAAGGTCGCCGTAGGCAGACCTGGCACTCAAGAGAAGACAGGATATGTGCACACTGCCCACAACATGAAGTGGAATGATCAATACTTGGCTGTCATTTGACAGATTAAAATAATCTCGCTCTCTTTTGTCCATAATAATCTCATCATGTTGGCTATACCCGGACTTTATCTGCAACTTGTTGGCTAGAGAGCACGTGCCAAGATCAGAGTGGGCACATTTGCCTTTGCCCTCTAACGCCATTTTTGTTGTGACAGAACCATCAGTAGAGATGTAAACCCATTTAACTTGTATTTTTTATTCGGGACATGGGGAATTTAACTGCAAAAGTCATTTTTATGTGCACTACGTTTTCACTTACAGCCTTTTATCCACAACAAGTCAATTTGATGGAAACATCTCTGGTGGGAAAATCCGCATATTGTTTTTTAATTATTATTGGGGGGGGGGGGGGTTCATGAAAATCTGTCGCCAATCGGATGGAAATCTAGCTAATGGCCTGTAAAGGAGCGAGGGAACAGTGAGAGAGAGAAGAGGAAGGAGGAAGGAGGAAGGAGAGGTAGAGAAGTTTCACAGAAAAGTTAGATAATTCTTGAAGATGGGTGATTCTGCGGTAAGATAAGACAGAGATGGATGGCTGAGGAGGAACAATTCAAAATCTAAGTTCTATGGAGGATGGAGGTGGTTGTATGCCTTGTGTTTTAACACACACACACCCACTCACTCACACACACACACACACACACACACACACACACACACACACACACACACACACACACACACACACACACACACACACACACACACACACCCACACACACACACCCACACTAATGTTCATGATAGATTTGTATCTTTAGTATCCAGAGTAAGTCAGTATATCAGACATGAACCAGACATAGTCGTGAGTCCGACAGGTGGTTTGTTTAAGACAGCAGGAATTTGTTAGGATTTTTCACGTTTCTGTTTATCTAACAGTAAAAAGCTTAATAAAGCACTTAACCTCAACGTTGAGGTTTCAACATTTTAAACAGACAAATGGTTTTGTTACTCAGCCTGTCACCATTCTTTACATTCCAACCCCTGTAAACGGTCCAGACATAGTAGGAATATGAGTCTATGCTTTGTGTTTCAAATGTCACCCTAACCCCTTTGTAGTACACTGGGCTCTGGTCAAAAGTAGTGCACCATGTAGGGAATAGGGTGCCGTTTGAGACTATGAATCTATAACAATGTGTCGGAGTGCTCGCTACTCCCTGGTCACGCCTGAATACCTCTCCTCATCGCGGTGTGAAATGTTTCTACACCCACCAGACCTGATTACACACGCAGATGTGGCCAGTCAGTGTGTTCGTGTGTTCGTGTGTGTGTTCGTGTGTTTGTGTGTTTGTGTGTGTGTGTGTGTGTGTGTGTGTGTGTGTGTGTGTGTGTGTGTGTGTGTGTGTGTGTGTGTGTGTGTGTGTGTGTGTGTGTTCGTGTGTGTGTGTGTGTGTGTGTGTGTGTGTGTGTTCGTGTGTGTGTGTGTGTGTCGTGTGTGTGTGTGTGTGTGTGTGTGTGTGTGTGTGTGTGTGTGTGTGTGTGTTCGTGTTCATGTGTGTGTGTGTGTGTGTGTGTGTGTTCGTGTGTGTGTTCGTGTGTGTGTGTGTGTGTGTGTGTGTGTGTGCGTGCGTGCGTGCGTGTGTGTGTGTGTGTGTGTGTTATTTCTCTTAGACCCACAGGTATTCCTGTAGAGAGTAGACAGATGTTAAAGAGATGAGGGAGGTTGTTAGTGTAAGTCACCCTATTCCCTATTTAGTGCAACCTATTCCCTATTTAGTGCACCCTATTCCCTATTTAGTGCAACCTATTCATTATTTAGTGCACCCTATTCCCTATTTAGTGCACTTGTTTTGACCAGGCCCTGGTTAAAAGTAGGGCACTAGGGGATGAGGTGCCATTCGTGACGCACACTAAGATTACTTTACAACATGTCCACCCTCTAGAGAATCCCTTCTGCTGTCAGCCACAGTCCACCCTCTAGAGAATCCCTTCTGCTGTCAGCCGCAGTCCACCCTCTAGAGAATCCCTTCTGCTGTCAGCCGCAGTCCACCCTCTAGAGAATCCCTTCTGCTGTCAGCCGCAGTCCACCCTCTAGAGAATCCCTTCTGCTGTCAGCCAGAGTCCACCCTCTAGAGAATCCCTTCTGCTGTCAGCCGCAGTCCACCCTCTAGAGAATCCCTTCTGCTGTCAGCCGCAGTCCACCCTCTAGAGAATCCCTTCTGCTGTCAGCCGCAGTCCACCCTCTAGAGAATCCCTTCTGCTGTCAGCCGCAGTCCACCCTCTAGAGAATCCCTTCTGCTGTCAGCCGCAGTCCACCCTCTTGAGAATCCCTTCTGCTGTCAGCCAGAGTCCACCCTCTAGAGAATCCCTTCTGCTGTCAGCCAGAGTCCACCCTCTAGAGAATCCCTTCTGCTGTCAGCCGCAGTCCACCCTCTAGAGAATCCCTTCTGCTGTCAGCCGCAGTCCACCCTCTAGAGAATCCCTTCTGCTGTCAGCCGCAGTCCACCCTCTAGAGAATCCCTTCTGCTGTCAGCCACAGTCCACCCTCTAGAGAATCCCTTCTGCTGTCAGCCGCAGTCCACCCTCTTGAGAATCCCTTCTGCTGTCAGCCAGAGTCCACCCTCTAGAGAATCCCTTCTGCTGTCAGCCGCAGTCCACCCTCTAGAGAATCCCTTCTGCTGTCAGCCGCAGTCCACCCTCTAGAGAATCCCTTCTGCTGTCAGCCGCAGTCCACCCTCTAGAGAATCCCTTCTGCTGTCAGCCGCAGTCCACCCTCTAGAGAATCCCTTCTGCTGTCAGCCACAGTCCACCCTCTAGAGAATCCCTTCTGCTGTCAGCCGCAGTCCACCCTCTAGAGAATCCCTTCTGCTGTCAGCCGCAGTCCACCCTCTAGAGAATCCCTTCTGCTGTCAGCCAGAGTCCACCCTCTAGAGAATCCCTTCTGCTGTCAGCCAGAGTCCACCCTCTAGAGAATCCCTTCTGCTGTCAGCCGCAGTCCACCCTCTAGAGAATCCCTTCTGCTGTCAGCCGCAGTCCACCCTCTAGAGAATCCCTTCTGCTGTCAGCCACAGTCCACCCTCTAGAGAATCCCTTCTGCTGTCAGCCAGAGTCCACCCTCTAGAGAATCCCTTCTGCTGTCAGCCGCAGTCCACCCTCTAGAGAATCCCTTCTGCTGTCAGCCGCAGTCCACACATATTTCTGTTAGTGGGGGTTTGCCAGGGAAAATATTGCATTAGGGTTTGCTCTTTAGAGGAAAGAACGATTTCATTTGTGACTCATTAGAAAGTCATTATCTTAATGGAAAAATTGCTGTGTTGAAATGAGAAATCCGTCTTATGGTTTAAACACACGTCCTTATTTTAAACAGTTATTTTAAAGCCCTTTGGTGTAACTATGGATCTGTACAATGGGCTTGCTTGGTATGTCATTTTGTTCTGAGACACACAAGCCTGCGCACACACACACACACACACACACACACACACACACACACACACACACACACACACACACACACACACACACACACACAGCTTTGGTTGGTTCTGATCTCTCAAGGACTATAGTTTCACAAAGGGATAAAGCAAAGCATAGATCTACAATAACTAGATAGGCTTTGCCCTTTGGTTAGTCTTTCAAGACTGGTGTCACCTCATCACATCACGCATTTCTGGAGTCAGAGCATTCTAACTGTAGGCCTACTGTATAAAAACTCACAATGGTGAATTCTTAATCCTAGATACGGTGTTTTATGTTCTATAGAACAGCTGTTTAATGGTAGGCTCCAGATCTGGTAACTATATATATATATATATATATATATATATAAATAAATAAATATATATATATATATATATATATATATATATATATATATATATATATATATATATATATATATGATTACAGCTTTGGCAGGTGATACTGTAGGCTGTGGAGTGCAGCGCACAGCTGTCCTTTGATGACATCACTCCTTAGACGTCTGAAATAGCAACACCAGCCTGATAGCACCTAAAGTATAGGTCCTCACAGAGGATGAAGTCATATAACGATGTGTGTTATTCAAGCTGTTCGTGTGGAGGAAAAGAGGGACCAGGAAACACAATGCTGTGGTATTTTATCTGTGATGGACACGGCACACTGCATTCCACCTGATGGAATGAATCTAACAGGCTTCTAAAAAAAATCTCTTAGAAAATCAACATTCTATTTCCCCTTGGCGTTTCGAAACGCGTCCTGACCACTCCAAAGCCGATCGTAATCAGAGTAGTCTTCAGAATATTGTATCAGCGAACCTCCTGACCTTTGGTTACAACCCTTATTAAAGTTAAAACTTCTTTGGGATCGGTGTCCCTTCCACGGGACGGTTGAGCTAACGTAGGTAAATGTGATTAGCATGAGGTTGTAAGTAACAAGAACATTTCCCAGGACATAGACATATCTGATATTGGCAGAAAGCTTCAATTCTTGTTAATCTAACTGCACTGTCCAATTTACAGTAGCTATTACAGTGAAAGAATACCATGCTATTGTTTGAGGAGAGTGCACAATTTTGAACATGAAAAGTTATTAATAAGCAAATTAGGCACATTTGGGCAGTCTTGATACAACATTTTGAACAGATATATAATGGTTCATTGGATCAGTCTAAAACTTTGCACATACACTGATGCCATCTAGTGGCCAAAGTCTAAATTGTACCTGGGCTGGAATAATACATTATGGCCTTTCTCTTGCATTTCAAACATGATGGTACAAAAAAAGAAATACAAAAGAACCGTTGGTTTTTTCTTTGTATTTTCTTTTACCAGATCTATTGTGTTATATTCTACTACATTCCTTTCACATTTCCACAAACTTCAAAGTGTTTCCTTTAAAATGGTACCAAGAATATGCATACCCTTGCTTCAGTGCTTGAGATACAGGCAGTTAGATTTGGGTACGTCATCGTAGGGGAAAATTGAGAGAGAATAAATGGGGGCCGATCCTTCAGAGATTTTAAGGTTATAAATCTTTACACCAGCAGCGGGCCTGTGATGTTTGATAAAACTCTGTATATGTTTCGACATGCTTTTATTCTTGAACGACCAGATGAATGGTCTGTTTTGGCCACACTGTGTAAACTGCAGGTTGTTCATGTTAAATGGGATTATGTGCCTGGGTGAAGCAGGGTGAAGTTCTGGGACTGTAGAGGAATTAACTCTTTCACTGATAGATCTGCGTTCTCTCTGGGTTTATAACTGAGCGGGTGGGCTAAGTTTTCTCTGATGGCACAAAAGAAAGTTGAAGGAGGAAGAGGAGTTTTAACTGGAGCTAAAGGTTCAGCCCAAGCATTAGCCCAGTGTTAGTAGTAGCCAAGTGTTAGTATTAGCTTAGTGTTAGCATTAGCCTAGTGTTAGTATTAGCCTAGGGTTAGTATTAGCCTAGTGTTAGTATCAGCCTAGTGTTAGTATTAGCCTAGTGTTAGTATTAGCCTATTGTTAGTATTAGCCTAGTGTTAGTATTAGCCTATTGTTAGTATTAGCCCAGTGTTAGTATTAGCCTAGTGTTAGTATTAGCCTAGTGTTAGTATTAGCTTAGTGTTAGTATTAGCCTCGTGTTAGTATTAGCCTAGTGTTAGTATTAGCCTAGTGTTAGTATTAGCCTATTGTTAGTATTAGCCTAGTGTTAGCATTAGCCCAGTGTTAGTATTAGCCTAGTGTTAGCATTAGCCCAGTGTTAGTATTAGCCTAGTGTTAGTATTAGCCTAGTGTTAGTATTAGCTTAGTGTTAGTATTAGCCTTGTGTTAGTATTAGCCTAGTGTTAGTATTAGCCTCATGTTAGTATTAGCCTATTGTTAGTATTAGCCTAGTGTTAGCATTAGCCCAGTGTTAGTATTAGCCCAGTGTTAGTATTAGGCTAGTGTTAGTATTAGCCTAGTGTTAGCATTAGCCTCGTGTTAGTATTAGCCTAGTGTTAGTATTAGCCTAGTGTTAGCATTAGCCCAGTGTTAGTATTAGCCTAGTGTTAGTATTAGCCTAGTGTTAGCATTAGCCTAGTGTTAGTGTTAGCCTCATGTTAGTATTTAATGTTTAATGTTTAATGATCTCCTGGTTGTTGATCTCCTGGTTGTTGATCTCCTGGTCATTGATCTCCAGTTTGATGATCTCCTGTTTGATGATCTCCTGTTTGATGATCTCCTGGTTGATGATCTCCTGGTTGTTGATCTCCTGGTCATTGATCTCCTGTTTGATGATCTCCTGTTTGATGATCTCCTGGTGTATGATCTCCTGGTCATTGATCTCCTGTTTGATGATCTCCTGGTTGTTGATCTCCTGGTTGATGATCTCCTGGTTGATGATCTCCTGTTTGTTGATATCCTGGTTGATGATCTCCTGGTTGATGATCTCCTGTTTGTTGATCTGTTAGTTGTTGATCTCCTGGTTGATGATCTCCTGGACGTTGATCTCCTGGTTGATGATCTCCTGGTCGTTGATCTCCTGGTTGTTGATATCCTGGACGTTGATCTGATAGATATTCATGTGTGTGCCTTTGTTCTCTCCCTCCCTCTCTGTAAAGGCTTCAGTGTGACTGCCAACACAACACTTGTGGAACGTCATGTGACCAGTGTTGCCCCGGATTCAACCAGATTCCATGGAAACCAGCGACCACTTACCAGGCTAACGAGTGTGAACGTGAGTTTCCCTCCCTCACCTCACCTCACCCCACCACCCCTACCCACTCATCAACATCCAACCCCCCTCTGAAAAAGTTGGAGGCAGTTTCCAGAAGTCCTTCCCTGGTATTAGCCAAGGAATGTAGTGCCTGTTAGGCATTAGTTTATCACTGTCATTGTTACGGAAGCAGAACAGCCTCAGAGGTTGTTTTGTTGGTGTTTGGATACAGACACACACCTATCCTGTCCATCGCAAACATCATACCTCTGTCAGGGAATGACAAGAGGCAGAAAAAGTCATATACAACAGCCAATCGTATTGTTTCAATGCACAGTCTGATGAAAGCAGCATGTCCCACTAGATCTGAGTCCCTAGACTTGAGCTGAGTCCCACTAGATCTGAGCTGAGTCCCACTAGATCTGAGTCCTATTAGATCTGAGCTGAGTCCCACCAGATCTGAGCTGAGTCCCATTAGATCTGAGCTGAGTCCCACTAGATCTGAGCTGAGTCCCATTAGATCTGAGCTGAGTCCCACTAGATCTGAGTCCTATTAGATCTGAGCTGAGTCCCACCAGATCTGAGCTGAGTCCCATTAGATCTGAGCTGAGTCCCACTAGATCTGAGCTGAGTCCCACTAGATCTGAGCTGAGTCCCATTAGATCTGAGCTGAGTCCCACTAGATCTGAGCTGAGTCCCATTAGATCTGAGCTGAGTCCCACTAGATCTGACCTGAGTCCCACTAGATCTGGTCTGAGTCCCATTAGATCTGAGCTGAGTCCCACTAGATCTGAGCTGAGTCCCACTAGATCTGAGCTGAGTCCCACTAGATCTGAGTCCCATTAGATCTGAGTCCTATTAGATCTGAGCTGAGTCCCATTAGATCTGAGCTGAGTCCCACTAGATCTGAGTCCCACTAGATCTGAGTCCCATTAGATCTGAGTCCTATCAGATCTGAGCTGAGTCCCATTAGATCTGAGCTGAGTCCCACTAGATCTGAGCTGAGTCCCACTAGATCTGAGCTGAGTCCCATTAGATCTGAGCTGAGTCCCACTAGATCTGAGCTGAGTCCCATTAGATCTGACCTGAGTCCCACTAGATCTGGTCTGAGTCCCATTAGATCTGAGCTGAGTCCCACTAGATCTGAGCTGAGTCCCACTAGATCTGAGCTGAGTCCCACTAGATCTGAGCTGAGTCCCATTAGATCTGAGCTGAGTCCCACTAGATCTGAGCTGAGTCCCATTAGATCTGAGCTGAGTCCCACTAGATCTGACCTGAGTCCCACTAGATCTGGTCTGAGTCCCATTAGATCTGAGCTGAGTCCCACTAGATCTGAGCTGAGTCCCACTAGATCTGAGCTGAGTCCCATTAGATCTGAGCTGAGTCCCACTAGATCTGAGCTGAGTCCCATTAGATCTGAGCTGAGTCCCACTAGATCTGAGTCCTATTAGATCTGAGCTGAGTCCCACCAGATCTGAGCTGAGTCCCATTAGATCTGAGCTGAGTCCCACTAGATCTGAGCTGAGTCCCACTAGATCTGAGCTGAGTCCCATTAGATCTGAGCTGAGTCCCACTAGATCTGAGCTGAGTCCCATTAGATCTGAGCTGAGTCCCACTAGATCTGACCTGAGTCCCACTAGATCTGGTCTGAGTCCCATTAGATCTGAGCTGAGTCCCACTAGATCTGAGCTGAGTCCCACTAGATCTGAGCTGAGTCCCACTAGATCTGAGTCCCATTAGATCTGAGTCCTATTAGATCTGAGCTGAGTCCCATTAGATCTGAGCTGAGTCCCACTAGATCTGAGTCCCACTAGATCTGAGTCCCATTAGATCTGAGTCCTATCAGATCTGAGCTGAGTCCCATTAGATCTGAGCTGAGTCCCACTAGATCTGAGTCCCACTAGATCTGAGTCCCACTAGATCTGAGTCCTATTAGATCTGAGCTGAGTCCCACTAGATCTGGTCAGAGTCCCACTAGATCTGAGCTGAGTCCCACTAGATCTGAGTCCCATTAGATCTGATCTGAGTCCCATTAGATCTGAGCTGAGTCCCATTAGATCTGAGTCCCATTAGATCTGAGTCCCATTAGATCTGAGTCCCATTAGATCTGAGTCCCATTAGATCTGAGTCCCATTAGATCTGAGTCCCATTCGATCTGAGTCCCATTCGATCTGAGCTGAGTCCCACTAGATCTGAGTCCCACTAGATCTGAGTCCTATTAGATCTGAGCTGAGTCCCACTAGATCTGGTCAGAGTCCCACTAGATCTGAGCTGAGTCCCACTAGATCTGAGTCCCATTAGATCTGATCTGAGTCCCATTAGATCTGAGCTGAGTCCCATTAGATCTGAGTCCCATTAGATCTGAGTCCCATTAGATCTGAGTCCCATTAGATCTGAGTCCCATTAGATCTGAGTCCCATTAGATCTGAGTCCCATTCGATCTGAGTCCCATTCGATCTGAGCTGAGTCCCACTAGATCTGAGTCCCACTAGATCTGAGTCCTATTAGATCTGAGCTGAGTCCCACTAGATCTGGTCAGAGTCCCACTAGATCTGAGCTGAGTCCCACTAGATCTGAGTCCCATTAGATCTGATCTGAGTCCCATTAGATCTGAGCTGAGTCCCATTAGATCTGAGTCCCATTAGATCTGAGTCCCATTAGATCTGAGTCCCATTCGATCTGAGTCCCATTCGATCTGAGCTGAGTCCCACTAGATCTGAGTCCCACTAGATCTGAGTCCCATTCGATCTAAGCTGAGTCCCACTAGATCTGAGCTGAGTCCCATTAGTTCTGAGTCCCATTAGATCTGAGTCCCATTAGATCTGAGCTGAGTCCCACTAGATCTGAGCTGAGTCCAACTAGAGCTGAGCTGAGTCCCACTAGATCTGAGCTGAGTCCCACTAGATCTGAGCTGAGTCCCACTAGATCTGAGCTGAGTCCCACTAGATCTGAGTCCCACTAGATCTGAGCTGAGTCCCACAAGATCTGAGCTGAGTCCCACTAGATCTGAGTCCAACTAGATCTGAGCTGAGTCCCACTAGATCTGAGTCCCACTAGATCTGAGCTGAGTCCCACTAGATCTGAGTCCCACTAGATATGAGTCCCACTAGATCTGAGTCCCACTAGATCTGAGCTGAGTCCCACAAGATCTGAGCTGAGTCCCACAAGATCTGAGCTGAGTCCCACTAGATCTGAGCTGACTCCCACAAAATCTGAGCTGAGTCCCACTAGATCCGAGACCCACTAGATCTGAGCTGAGTTCCATTAGATCTGAGCTGACATCAGTGTGGATAAGTCTCTCTCTTTCTTTCTTTCTTTCTTTCTCTCTCTCTCTCTCTCTCTCTCTCTCTCTCTCTCTCTCTCTCTCTCTCTGTCTCTCTGTCTCTCTCTCTCTCTCTCTCTCTCTCTCTCTCTCTCTCTCTCTCTCTCTCTCTCTGTGTGTGTGTTGTGGATAAGGGTGTATGGCTAAAGCTATTGGCACCTCTCTGTTGCTGAAGGCTGATAAGAACTGACAGCCCTCAACTTTTCTCAGACTCAGTAAAAATAGCTTTATCTAAGATCTGGATTGGATCAAATGGAGCTGCCAAGCCAAGCAGTGGTGTGTGTTTCTGTGTTTGGTTATTGGAAGGTTGGGATGTCTGATATCCGTCTCTCTCTCTTTCCCCTTAATCTAATCTAATCCTAATGCTTCCTGAAATAGTCTCTCTCCTCCCCAAAAAACACACTGTTGATATGGTCTGGTTTAGTTCAATCCAGTTTATATGGTCTGGTTTAGTTCAAACCAGTTGATATGGTCTGATATGGTCTGGTTTACTTCAATCCAGTTTATATGGTCTGATATGGTCTGGTTTAGTTCAATCCAGTTTATATGGTCTGGTATGGTCTGGTTTAGTTGAATCCAGTTTATATGGTCTGGTTTAGTTCAATCCAGTTTATATGGTCTGATATGGTCTGGTTTAGTTGAATCCAGTTTATATGGTCTGGTATGGTCTGGTTTAGTTCAATTCAGTTTATATGGTCTGATATGGTCTGGTTTAGTTTCAGCTCTGACTGTTAGCAGAACAGCAATGAGGAAATCCAGAAAGATGTAGACACAGAGTGTATCTGTGTTTCTCCTTCATCTTAGTATCGGGGTCATTCTATGTCAACCCCTCAGTCCACTAGGATGGAGACAAGAACATCAGAAGGCCCAGAGAACCAGGGTTGAGGTCAATTCCATTTCAATTCAACTGATGAGGGCAATTTAATTACTTCCTGGATTGATTGAAATGCAATGGAATTGACCCCAAACCCTGCTGAGAACTTTAACATTTCTCTGTCTTGTTTCTCTGTGGAGGTACTGAGAAACTGTGGAGGTACTGAGAAACAGTGGAGGTACTGAGAAACTGTGGAGGTACTGAGAAACTGTGGAGGTACTGAGAAACAGTGGAGGTACTGAGAAACTGTGGAGGTACTGAGAAACTGTGGAGGTACTGAGAAACAGTGGAGGTACTGAGAAACTGTGGAGGTACTGAGAAACAGTGGAGGTACTGAGAAACAGTGGAGGTACTGAGAAACTGTGAAGGTACTGAGAAACAGTGGAGGTACTGAGAAACTGTGGAGGTACTGAGAAACTGTGGAGATACTGAGAAACAGTGGAGGTACTGAGAAACAGTGGAGGTACTGAGAAACTGTGGAGGTACTGAGAAACAGTGGAGGTACTGAGAAACTGTGGAGGTACTGAGAAACAGTGGAGGTGCTGAGAAACTGTGGAGGTACTGAGAAACGGTGGAGGTACTGAGAAACTGTGGAGGTACTGAGAAACAGTGGAGGTACTGAGAAACTGTGGAGGTACTGAGAAACTGTGGAGGTACTGAGAAACAGTAGAGGTACTGAGAAACTGTGAAGGTACTGAAAAACAGTGGAGGTACTGAGAAACAGTGGAGGTACTGAGAAACAGTGGAGGTACTGAGAAACTGTGGAGGTACTGAGAAACTGTGGAGGTACTGAGAAACAGTGGAGGTACTGAGAAACTGTGGAGGTACTGAGAAACAGTGGAGGTACTGAGAAACAGTGGAGGTACTGAGAAACTGTGAAGGTACTGAGAAACAGTGGAGGTACTGAGAAACTGTGGAGGTACTGAGAAACTGTGGAGATACTGAGAAACAGTGGAGGTACTGAGAAACAGTGGAGGTACTGAGAAACTGTGGAGGTACTGAGAAACAGTGGAGGTACTGAGAAACTGTGGAGGTACTGAGAAACAGTGGAGGTACTGAGAAACTGTGGAGGTACTGAGAAACGGTGGAGATAATGAGAAACTGTGGAGGTACTGAGAAACAGTGGAGGTACTGAGAAACTGTGGAGGTACTGAGAAACTGTGGAGGTACTGAGAAACAGTGGAGGTACTGAGAAACTGTGGAGATACTGAGAAACTGTGGAGGTACTGAGAAACTGTGAAGGTACTGAGAAACAGTGGAGGTACTGAGAAACTGTGAAGGTACTGAGAAACAGTGGAGGTACTGAGAAACTGTGGAGGTACTGAGAAACTGTGAAGGTACTGAGAAACAGTGGAGGTACTGAGAAACTGTGAAGTTACTGAGAAACAGTGGAGGTACTGAGAAACTGTGGAGATACTGAGAAACTGTGGAGGTACTGAGAAACTGTGAAGGTACTGAGAAACAGTGGAGGTACTGAGAAACTGTGAAGGTACTGAGAAACAGTGGAGGTACTGAGAAACTGTGGAGGTACTGAGAAACTGTGAAGGTACTGAGAAACAGTGGGGGTACTGAGAAACTGTGAAGTTACTGAGAAACAGTGGAGGTACTGAGAAACTGTGGAGATACTGAGAAACTTGAGCTGTAATTTTTAAAAGGCTTGTCCCTCCTCTTCTCCTTTGAAGAGTGTGTTGAAGAGAAAAGGCTTTGACAAGACGTTAATTAGTTTTAGCTGCTGTGAAAATGATAGTTTTGGTTGGGATGAGACGAGACCTTCTATATTATTTATTTGTTTATCACCATATGTTCTACTATGTCTCTCATCTTCTATAGTGTGGGCTAAACACCTGTCAGACCAGACGGCTACCTCAGGCTTTAAAACACATAACACGTCTATAGATATTTGAGAGATATTTCTTTAGGTCTAGAACAAAGGATGTCTGCCAGAGATATTTCTTTAGGTCTAGAACAAAGGATGTCTGCCAGAGATATTTCTTTAGGTCTAGAACAAAGAATGTCTGCCAGAGATATCTCTTTAGGTCTAGAACAAAGAATGTCTGCCAGAGATATTTCAGAGATACAGTATGTCTATAGATCTTTATTTTTCCTGTCTATGTACATTCTGATCAGTTAGATATTGTTCTTCCCTTGCTTACTGTAGTGTTCTCTTTCTCTCTCTCCTCTTTCTCTCTCTCCTCTCTCTCTCTTCTCGTCTCTTTCACTCTCTCTTTCTCTCTCTCCTCTCTCTCTCCTCTTTCTCTCTATTCTCTTCTCTTTCACTCTCTCTCCTCTTTCTCTCTCTCCTCTCGATCTCTGTCCTCTCTCTCCTCTTTCTCTCTCTCCTCTCTCTCTTCTCTTCTCTTTCACTCTCTTCTCTTTCTCTCTCCTCACTCTCTCCTCTTTCTCTCTATTCTCTTCTCTTTCACTCTCTCTCCTCTTTCTCTCTCTCCTCTCTCTCTCTTCTCGATCTCTGTCCTCTCTCTCCTCTTTCTCTCTCTCTCTCGCTCCTCTCTCTTCTCTTTCTTTCTCTCTCTCCTCTCTCTCTCTTCTCTGTCTCTCTCTCCTCTCTCTCTACTCTTTCTTGATCAATCTCTCATTTTATAAGTTATTTATTGATCTTGATCAATCTCAAATTTTAATAAATTATTGATGTATCTTGTACGATTTAGTGTACTAACAGATGTTTGATTCTTTTCTGTTCATATTTCTTTCAGCGTGTAACTGTAACCAACACTCGTTTGGCTGTTACTACGACCCCGAGGTAGACCAGAGGAGAGCTAGCGTCAACATCCAGGGAGAGTACAGGGGCGGTGGAGTCTGCATGGAATGTCAGGTATTACCGCTGTCCTTTATAAACACCTACTCCTTATAGTAGGAGATGATTACAGAAGCTAACAGACGTGGCGTATACAAGTGAAATTACATTTGTTTAATCAATCAATATATTAATTCATTAATCAATCAATCAACTTGTATTTTTATAGCCTCCCTATTCCATTACACCAGTTCCATTTCACCTGCACTGTGTCCTACATTGCTGTACTGAGTCTTGTCATGTGTTGTATGTCATTGATTCATTGTATTCCTGTGTTGTATGTCATTGACTCATTGTAATCCTGTGTTGTTGACTCATTCTACCCTGTTTCCTGTGACTCATTCTGCCTTGTTTCCTGTGACTCATTCTTCCTTGTTTCCTGTGACTCATTCTTCCTTGTTTCCTGTGACTCATTCTTCCTTGTTTCCTGTGACTCATTCTGCCTTGTTTCCTGTGACTCATCCTGCCTTGTTTCCTGTGACTCATTCTTCCTTGTTTCCTGTGACTCATTCTGCCTTGTTTCCTGTGACTCATTCTACCTTGTTTCCTGTGACTCATTCTGCCTTGTTTCCTGTGACTCATTCTGCCTTGTTTCCTGTGACTCATTCTGGCTTGTTTCCTGTGACTCATTCTGCCTTGTTTCCTGTGACTCATTCTTCCTTGTTTCCCTCTCCCAGCATCACACTGCTGGTGTCAACTGTGAGCGCTGTGTCCTCACCTACTACAGGTCACCTGACCATCCTCTGGACTCCCCATTGGCCTGCTCCCGTGAGTGACAGTTTATATTCAGACAGAAATACATCTTGATTGGTCTATTTTAAAGATCATATTTTATTTTTCCCTTGTGGCATTGTAGCTAAATTGTTACATCTTCCTGATAGTTATGTTTGTCACATGACAGCAGAATGATATAGGTCATTGTCTTCCTCATTCTCCTCCTCCTCCTTATCCTTCTCCTCCTCTTCCTCCTCCTCCTTCTCATTCTCCTCCTCCTCCTTCTCCTTCTCCTTCTCCATCTTTTTCCTCCTCCTCCTCTGCCTTCTCCTCTTCCTCCTTCTCCTCCTCCTACTCCTCCATCCTTCTCCTTCTCCTCCTCCTCCTCCTCCTCCTCCTCCTCCTCTCTGCAGCCTGTGTGTGCCAGACAGAGTTCACAGATGGTACCTGTGAGGATCTGACAGGTCGTTGTTACTGTAAGCCCAACTACACCGGAGAGAACTGTGACTCCTGTGCTGAGGGATACATTAACTTCCCAGACTGCTACCGTAAGTACTGTAGTTGAGAGCATCATTTTTTTTTAGCTCTCTGAAGTTACCGTAAGTATCTACAACTGGCATCATTTTTTATGGTCCTCATATATGGGTCTTTTGGGTACAGAGTTGTAGGGGCATAAACTGGACATAGCCTGTAAGGACAGTTTTCCTGCACGGACACAGATCAGGTCCCGTGTGGCTCAGTTGGTAGAGCATGGTGTTTGCAATGCCAGGGTTGTGGGTTCAATTCCCACGGGGGACCAGTACAGGAAAAAAATACAAATAAATAAATAAAAAAATGTATGAAATGTATGCATTCACTACTGTAAGTCGCTCTGGATAAGAGTGTCTGCTAAATGCCTAAAATGTAGTCTTGGAGTAGAAATCATACACAATGAGAGAATGTCTATTGAAAAAGCTTTTTAGTTCAGGACTAGGTTTAATCTATGTCCGGGAAACCGATGCTACAACTTCCCAGTAGCCCAGGATGGAGAAGAACTCTCTCTCTCTCTCACTGCTATAACTTGTTTAATGTGTATTTCTGTCAGACCTAGCAACCTACCTCAACAACACCAACAGAGAGGTTAAACCTGCCGGAGAAATCATCAGTAAGGCTTTTAAATATGTTTTATTTATTTGTCATTTATTTGAAACAGTAATACATTCTACAGACAGGTGAGGCTGCCATTATTCCCTGTGTATTACTATCTCACAGCATTCTTTCCTTTAATGGAATGTGATTATTATTTATTTATTTTTATTTAACCTTTTTTTAACTAGGCAAGTCAGTTGAGAACAAATTCTTATTTACAATGACGGCCTAGGAACAGTGGGTTAACTGCCTTGTTCAGGAGCAGAACAACAGATTTTTACCTCCTCAGCTCGGGGGATTTGATCTAGCAACCTTTTGGTTTCTAGTCCAACGCTCAAACCACTAGGCTACCTACCGCAGAACAAAACAATGTCAAGTCTAACCTGGCTACAGTATGTGATATAAATTCTTGTCTCTTATCTCTATATCTGTTGTGTGTGTGTGTGTGTGTGTGTGTGTGTGTGTGTGTGTGTGTGTGTGTGTGTGTGTGTGTGTGTGTGTGTG
>NC_138303.1:9585000-9590000 GCF_965601325.2 Salmo salar
TGAACAGCTAGCACATGCAACCCAGCCGGCTCTGTGCAGAACGAGGTCCTGCCAACTGTTGTAAGTAGCTTACATCTACGGTTCGGGTTCTAATAAAATATATTTTAACGAAATACAACATATATTCTGTACTATATTTATTGTTTAGTCATCTCTACACATCTTTTTAAACAGGGCTCCTGTGAGTGTCGTCCTTATGTGGAAGGTGTGGCCTGTGACAGGTGTAAACCTCTGTTCTGGAACCTGTCACCTGACACCGTCTACAGATGTTCCAGTAAGAGACATCTTTACACTTCCTGTTTTATCAAAAGGAGACATCTGTACACTTCCTGTTTTATCAAAAGGAGACATCTTCACACTTCCTGTTTCATCAAAAGGAGACATCTGTACACTTCCTGTTTTATCAAAAGGAGACATCTGTACACTTCCTGTTTTATCAAAAAGGAGTCTTCTTTACCCCTCCTGTTTTATCAAAAGGAGTCATCTGTACTCTTCCTGTTTTATCAAAAGGAGTCATCTGTACACTTCCTGTTTTATCAAAAGGAGTCATCTGTACACTTCCTGTTTTATCAAAAGGAGTCATCTGTACACTTCCTGTTTTATCAAAAGGAGTCATCTGTACACTTCCTGTTTTATCAAAAGGAAACATCTTTACACTACCTGTTTTATCAAAAGGAGACGTTGTGCTTGTTGTTGTGAATAACTTATGTAGTAAACTTTGGGTTGACCTGTTTCAAATGTGAGAAATTCAGTTTGGGTAGCAGTAGATTATACTACTTCCTATAGTAGCCCTACGGTGAAGTGAATGACAAAAATGCATTGTATTTTCTGTGTGTTCCTCCTTCTCCCAGACTGTGAATGCAACGTTGAAGGGACTGTGGCCGGTGTGGCAGAGTGTGCTCAGGTGATTTATTATTATTTATTTTTTCCTCAACGATTTAATTGTTTTGTTGACATAAAATATCTGGTAATACTGGCTAGCTACAGTAGAGTTCTGTCAAAGACTGGAATGGAAATACAATTCATTTAGACCACTACTTGTTTCAATTCAACGGTCGATTAAAAGTTTTTAGTTTTTTTTCTTCTCTGGCTCCTACAGAATAACGGCCAATGTTACTGTAAACCCAACGTGTGCAGTGGCACCTGCTCTGTGTGTAAAGACGGATACTTCAACCTGCAGAGTGGCAGCTTCTTCGGCTGTCAAGGTAACCCTTCGACTACTGTCCCACCAACTGAATGTTTCTCTGTCCAGAGGACCCCTGAACTACCCCCTCTTGTACAATCTACCAGTAGGCCTATGGTCTCATTAGTCTTCTCAAGTACCCCCTGTGGATTGGCCAGGTACCCCAGCGGTCCAAGTACCCCCTGTGGATAGGCCAAGTACCCCAGTGGTCCAAGTAACCCAGGGGTCCAAGTACCCCAGTGGTCCAAGTAACCCAGGGGTCCAAGTAACCCTGGGGTACAAGTAACCCAGGGGTCCAAGTAACCCAGGGGTACAAGTAACCCAGGGGTCCAAGTACCCCAGGGGTCCAAGTAACCCTGGGGTCCTAGTAACCCAGGGGTCCAAGTAACCCAGGAGTCCAAGTACCGCTGGTTGAGAACCACTGGCCTAAGGGAACCAGCAGGAATCAAACCCAGGTTTCCCGCTTGCCAACCCAACATCTTAACCATCAGATTAAGAGGATATCCTCATGGGTCGAGGGCAAAAGTTGGGCTTTACATGTCTCAAGCAGAGATACCTCGTCACGAGAGTGGAATTCCAAATCTCCTCTGTTACAATAACACCAGTCTGTTTTACTATAAATTAAATCTCCTCATTTATTTTAATAAACTATAAACTATAAAGGTTGTACTGCAGTATATCACGTCCTCTAGACGTGTTGGTGTGTACGTTGCAGGTTGTACTGCAGTATGTCACGTCCTCTAGACGTGTTGGTGTGTACGTTGCAGGTTGTACTGCAGTATGTCACGTCCTCTAGACGTGTTGGTGTGTACGTTGCAGGTTGTACTGCAGTATGTCACGTCCTCTAGACGTGTTGGTGTGTACGTTGCAGGTTGTACTGCAGTATGTCACGTCCTCTAGACGTGTTGGTGTGTACGTTGCAGGTTGTACTGCAGTATGTCACGTCCTCTAGACGTGTTGGTGTGTACGTTGCAGGTTGTACTGCAGTATGTCACGTCCTCTAGACGTGTTGGTGTGTACGTTGCAGGTTGTACTGCAGTATGTCACGTCCTCTAGACGTGTTGGTGTGTACGTTGCAGGTTGTACTGCAGTATGTCACGTCCTCTAGACGTGTTGGTGTGTATGTTGCAGGTTGTCAGTGTGATATTGGAGGATCAGCGGGTCAGTCCTGTGGGGAGAGGACCGGGAGGTGTCGTTGCAGACCCAACGTGGAGGGATCCAAGTGTAACATGTGAGTGAATAACGGGTGTAAAAACATTTAGTTTGTATCACAGATAGAAAAAAAGAAGAAGAGTCCATCGTCATTTCCTGATCACTTTTTTTCAGATATCTTTTTTTAAACCTCCCGAGAAACACACAATAACCAACAGGACGCTTTCTATTTTTAACTGAAAATCGTATTTTTAAACGCAAATGATTAAAAACCAGCATTCCATCTCCTTCCTAGGCCTCGTCCGGACCACTACTTTCCAGACCTGCACCACCTGAAGTTTGAGATAGAGGAGGGTACCATGCTGGACGGGCGGCCGGTGCGCTTCGGCTATAACCCCTTGGAGTTTGAAGGGTTCAGCTGGAGAGGGTACGCTCAGATGTCCTCCATCCAGGTGAGTCCTCTACACCACATCTATAGTAATAGTACATATATCTCTATAGCTCTGTCCGCCATTTTTCCACTGGCTCAGATCTCACACTGGGCCAGAAGCTGTTATTATGTTTACAAATGATGTGTCGTTTTATTGTCAGTAGTAGTAACTGAATTCGTACAGGAAGGAGTCGCTGAGACATCACCGTAAACATCCTCTGTGTTCTCGGTTATATTGATGACTAATGAAATGTCTTCACTACAACGTGTGTTAAACGTGTCTACCCCTTTTTGCATGTGCAACCATAACTTATTCTCCTGAATAAGTCTAAGGTTCAACAGGTCCATGTTTTATCTATAGTGTCCCTGTATAGCTTTCGTAGCTTAGTAGACAGCTTGCTTTATGCTTGAGTGATTACTGACTGAAGCTAGCGTGTTTGCATTGTGTGCTGCCTGTGTATTTTATGGACTGGGTGGGAGAGGTGTGTGCTAGGCATAGAGATGGATAGAGGGCACACTTATCACAAAGCCTGATTTAGAGGCAGCTGGGCGGAGGGTAGCCTAGTGGTTAGAGCATTGGACTTGTAACCGAAAGGTTGCAAGGTTGAATCCCCGAGCTGACAATGTACAAATCTGTCGTTCTGCCCCTGAACAAGGCAGTTAACCCACTGTTCCTAGGCCGTCATTGAAAATAAGAATTTGTTCTTAACTGACTTGCCTAGTTAAATAAAGGTAAAATAAAAAAAACATGGGCAGCGCCTTTGAAGGCCTTCACCATTTGTGGTCAACTGGGTGGGACTTCCTATGGGTTAAGTAGGGATCCCACAATTCCATCCAGGTCTGCAGGATGGATCAGCCAATGAATTATACTCCTTAGAAAAACATCCCAGGGCCTCCTGATTGGCGCAGCGGTTTTAAGGCACTGCATTGCAGGAATTGAGGCGTCACTACAGACCAGGGTTCGAGCCCAGGCTGTATCACAGCGGTCTAAGGCACTGCATCGGAGTGCTTGAGGCGTCACTACAGACCAGGGTTCGACCTTGGCTCGACCTTTGCCTGACAAGATTGAAATTGGGGAGAAAAAAGGGGTAAATTAAATGAATAATAACATACATCCCAGCACTGCAGGTAGCAGTGACAATAACGCAACAACAAATAGATACTTTAAAATAAAGCCCTCAATGGTTGCTGTCCCAGAAGTCGTCAATGGCAGAGATAGGATGTGTGGCCTCTTTTCATCTCTATGGTGCTTTATGGTTGGCTTTGGCTGCAGTGGTGCTGGTGTGGTATTAAGGAGGGGCTTTCTCTGCTTTGTTCCCTCTCTATACCTTCGTTTTGCCCTCCCCTCTCCTCCCTACCCTCTCCCCTCCTTTCCTCTCCTCTCCCATCCCATCCCCTCCCTCCCTACCCCCTCCTCTCCTCTCCTCCCCTCCCCTCTCCCCTCCCCTCCCATCCCATCCCCTCCCTACCCCCTCCTCTCCTCTCTTCCCCTCCCCTCTCCCCTCCCATCCCATCCCCTCCCTACCCCCTCCTCTCCTCTCCTCCCCTCCCCTCTCCCCTCCCATCCCCTCCCTACCCTCTCCCCTCCTCTCCCCCCCTCCCTCCTCTCCCCTCCTCTCCATCTCCTTTCCTCCTCCCTGCCCCCCACCCCTACGTGCCAGTCTAAGGTGGTGGTACAAGTCTCGGTCAGCTCTCCGGATCTGTTTCAAATAGTCTTGCGCTACGTGAATCGTGGTGGCCTGGACATGAGGGGCAGGGTGTCCGTCCTTGAAGACGGGAAGAACTTCATGTGTGGTAACTGTAAGTGTAAGACTCTGTACTATCCTAACCTTAGTGCACTAGATAGGGAAAAGGCCCTATGGGACGCAGGCTTAACCCTTCCTCTCCCAGCATCTCCTCCTCTTCCCTCTTCACGTTATGCTGCTCTCCTTTCGCTACTTCCCTCGCTCTCTTTTCCCCATGGATGGTCAGAGAGGCTGGATGTGGGTGTGGCCTCTCCCAGAGGCAGCTGGTGATTGGTTGGTATTGGCATGTAGAGGCAGGGTTTAGAGCTGGCTGTGGGTGAACTTCCTGTTGCGGTTCAAGGGTTTCTGAGGAACTGAAAACCCTAACCTCTGACCCCTCAACCTCCCAACCCCCATAGTCCTCTAACCTCCTATCCTATCACAGAGTTTTTAACTCAGACCTTATCATTTGCTATACCCCTTCTTTCTCTTCCTCCTCCACCTCTACTCA
>NC_138303.1:9595000-9642500 GCF_965601325.2 Salmo salar
CTCTCTGTGTCTCTGTCTGATCTACAACTACCAGTCTCTCTGTCTCTCTCCCTGACAGCTGTCTGATCTACAACTACCTGTCTCTCTGTGTCTCCCTGATGGCTGTCTGATATACAACTACCTGTCTCTCTGTCTCTCTCCCTGACCGCTGTCTGATCTACAACTACCTGTCTCTCTGTGTCTCCCTGATAGCTGTCTGATATACAACTACCTGTCTCTCTGTGTCTCCCTGACAGCTGTCTGATCTACAAGTATCTGTCTCTGGATGGGTTCCCCTCCATCTCTGGTAACGATGCCAGCTGCCGGTTCGACAACCACTTGCCCAGACCCTGTCACCAGGAGAGGGTCACCCCTCGCCATCCCAACATGGCCGTCTGCAACGGCAGCGATGTGAGTATAAAAGGAGAGGGGTGTGTGTGTGTGTGTGTGTGTGTGTGTGTGTGTGTGTGGTGTGTGTGTGTGTGTGTGTGTGTGGTGTAGATAAGTGAAATGACTGAACACTGACTGTAATACCATGTCTCCTCTCTCCTCTCCTCTCCTCTCTCCTCTCTCTCTCCTCTCTCCTCTCTCTCTCCTCTCTCTCTCCCCTCTACTCTCTCCTCTCTCCTCTCGCTCTCCTCTCTCCTCTCTCCTCTCTCCTCTCCTCTCTCCTCTCCTCCTCTCTCCTCTCTCCTCTCCTCTCCTCTCTCCTCTCTCCTCTCTCCTCTCTCCTCTCCTCCTCTCTCCTCTCTCCTCTCTCCTCTCCTCTCTCCTCTCTCCTCTCCTCTCTCCTCCTCTCTCCTCTCCTCCTCTCTCCTCCTCTCTCCTCTCTCCTCTCTCCTCTCCTCCTCTCTCCTCTTTCCTCTCTCCTCTCTCCTCCTCTCTCCTCTCTCCTCCTCTCTCCTCTCCTCTCTCCTCTCCTCTCTCCTCCTCTCTCCTCTCTCCTCCTCTCTCCTCTCTCCTCTCTCCTATCCTCTCTCCTCCTCTCCTCCTCTCTCCTCTCTCCTCTCCTCCTCTCTCCTCTCTCCTCTCCTCCTCTCCTCCTCTCTCCTCTCTCCTCTCCTCTCTCCTCTTCTCCTCTCCTCCTCTCTCCTCTCTCCTCTCCCAGCTGAATGTTCAGATGCGTAGCAGGGTTCCGCGTCCTGGGGACTATGTTCTGGTGCTAGAATACGCTAGTGAGGAGGAAGCACCACAGACCGTCTCTGTGTCCGTCAACGCACCTGGTGGAAGGACACACCAGCATCACGTCACAGTGCTGCCCTGCAAATACAGGTGTGTGTGTGTGGTGTGTGTGTGTGTGTGTGTGTGTGTGGTGTGTGTGTGTGTGTGTGTGTGTGTGTGTGTGTGTGTGTGTGTGTGTGTGTGTGTGTGTTTGCAGAGGCCCTATGTGTCCTTTTATATACAGACTAGCTCTTGCTATCAAAAGACCACTGGCTGCCATTGGTGTTTCATGAATGGAAGTTATCAATTCTTTATGTATAGTTTGACTGATCTCTCTCTCTCTGTCTCTGTCTCTCTCTCTCTCTCTCTCTGTCTCTCTCTCTCTCTCTGTCTCTCTCTCTCTGTCTCTCTCTCTCTGTCTCTCTCTCTGTCTCTCTCTCTCTCTGTCCGTCTGTCTCTCTCTCTCTGTCTCCGTCTGTCCGTCTGTCCGTCTGTGTATAGTTTCCTGTGTCGGGTGGTGACCATCGATGAGATGAACCGTGTTGCTGTCTTCACCCTGTCCACTGATGCTGAGGTCCAACTGATTGCTGACAGAGCCAGCTTCTTCCTGGTAAGAGATTTAATACAGTCAAACACAGAGCCAGCTTCTTCCTGGTAAGAGGTTTAATACAGTCAAACACAGAGCCAGCTTCTTCCTGGTAAGAGGTTTAATACAGTCAAACACAGAGCCAGCTTCTTCCTGGTAAGAGGTTTAATACAGTCAAACACAGAGCCAGCTTCTTCCTGGTAAGAGGTTTAACCTCTATGGGCTAGGTGGGACGCAAGCGTCCCACCCGTGGTGCACTCCATCAACAGCAGGTGCATTTCAAGAGCGGCAAATTTGAATCCAAATAAATGTCAAAATTCGGGTACATTTTTTTATCCAGCCGTGCAAATACTGCCCCCTAGCCCTAACAGGTTAATACAGTCAAACACAGAGCCAGCTTCTTCCTGGTAAGAGGTTTAATACAGTCATACACAGAGATGGATCTCTCTTTTCTCCTGAAGTGTCCTGAAAATAAATCCCTGATATGTGGAAAGTCCCTCTAGCCCTACACCAAACAACTTATAACTTTGTGAGGAATAGTGAACGAGTGCACACTTCAGGGGGAAAAAAAGAGAGATTATTGGGACACACCCATTGTTTGACTTTCAGATCGTGATTGACAGTGGATCTGAATGGGAGCAGCAAATTATTTTCCAATCATTTCATTCTGAACAGAACCACTATTTTTTGGGGGGGGGGGGGGGTCCTTTCCACTCTTCCTACCAGAGTAATAAAGTTCTGAACCGGTTCGAATGCATTTAGCTGGTTAAATAACTCAGCTTGTTGTTTACATGGTTGATGGACAGACAAGTATAGGGCGTGACAGAAATTTTGCAGTTGAGATTTCCTTTTTAATTTAACTAGGCATGTCAGTTAATAACAAATTATTATTTACAATGACGGCCTACCGGTGAACAGTGGGTTAGCTGCCTTGTTCAGGGGGCAGAACGACAGATTTTTACCTTGTCAGCTCGGGGATTCGATCCAGCAACACTTTCGGTTACTGGCCCAACGCTCTAACCACTAGCCTACCTGCTGGTTACTGGCCCAACGCTCTAACCACTAGGCTACCTGCTGGTTACTGGCCCAACGCTCTAACCACTAGGCTACCTGCTGGTTACTGACCCAACGCTCTAACACTAGGCTACCTGCTGGTTACTGGCCCAACGCTCTAACCACTAGACTACCTGCTGGTTACTGGCCCAACGCTCTAACCACTAGACTACCTGCTGGTTACTGGCCCAACGCTCTAACCACTAGACTACCTGCTGGTTACTGGCCCAACGCTCTAACCACTAGGCTACCTGCTGGTTACTGGCCCAACGCTCTAACCACTAGGCTTCCTGCCGCCCCAGGGGGATATGAAGGAAGCTTGGCTTGAAGTGCTGGGCATCATGATATGACATGCGTTATAATGTGTGTTATAATGCGTTATAATGTGTGTTATAATACGTTATAATGTGTGTTATAATGCATTATAATGTGTGTTATAATGCATTATAATGTGTGTTATAATGCGTTATAATGTGTTTCGGTTATTAGTAGGCATATCATTACTTCACTGAATTACATCATTATATACCAGCTAGAGACCTACGGAGGAGCGGCTAATGTAGAGGAACATCCGAGAGTTCAACTCAACACCGAGGCTAGCTCAATTCCCTAGGCTCAACACCGAGGCTAGCTCAATGCCCTGGGCTCAACACCGAGGCTAGCTCAATGCCCTGGGCTCAACACCGAGGCTAGCTCAATGCCCTGGGCTCAACATTGAGGCTAGCTCAATGCCCTGGGATCAACACCGAGGCTAACTGAATGCCCTGGGATCAACACCGAGGCTAGCTCAATACCCTGGGCTCAACACCGAGGCTAGCTCAATGCCCTGGGATCAACACCGAGGCTAGCTCAATGCCCTGGGATCAACACCGAGGCTAGCTCAATGCCCTGGACCAGAGCTAGCTAACAAGCTGGTGTGTGCAGCAACACCAGAAGTCAAAATCAAATCAAATCAAATGTATTTATATAGCCCTTCTTACATCAGCTGATATCTCAAAGTGCTGTACAGAAACCCAGCCTAAAACCCCAAACAGCAAGTAATGCAGGTGTAGAGGCACAGTGGCTAGGAAAAACTCCCTAGAAAGGCCAAAACCTAGGAAGAAACCTAGAGAGGAAGCAGGCTATGAGGGGTGGCCAGTCCTGTCATAGTCCGTGTATGTAGGTGGCAGGGAAGTCAGGCGCAGGAGAAAACAGAGTGGTTTAAAAAATGGAATATTTATTCCCAAAACCAACGTAGAAAAGAATCCGGTTAAAACAATAACCCGTCGCACACCGACATAGAAACAACACGTACATCACAAACAAACAATCACCGACAGAGAAATGAGGGGAATCAGAGGGTTAAATACACAACATATAATTACTGGGATATGAAACAGGTGTGTAAAGAGACCAGACAAAACCAATGGAAAATGAAAAACTGATCAATGGTGGCTAGAAGGCCGGTGACGTCGACCGCCGAACACCACCCGAACAAGGAGGGGCATTAACTTCAGTAGAAGTCGTGACAAGTCCTCTTCTGGCTGTGCCTTGTGGAGATTATAACAGAACATGGCCAAGATGTTCCAATGTTCATAAATGACCAGCATGGTCAAATAATAATAATCACAGTAGTTGTCCAGGGTGCAACAAGTCAACACCTCAGGAGTAAATGTCAGTTGGCTTTTCATAGCCGATCATTGAGAGTATCTCTACCGCTCCTGCTGTTTCTAGAGAGTTGAAAACAGCAGGTCTGGGACAGGCAGCACATCCGGTGAACAGGTCAGGGTTCCATAGCCGCAGGCAGAACAGTTGAAACTGGAGCAGCAGCATGGCCAGGTGGACTGGGGACAGCAAGGAGTCATCATGCCAGGTAGTCCTGAGGCATGGTCCTAGGGCTCAGGTCCTCCGAGAGAGAGAAAGAAAGAAAGAGAGAAAGAGAGAATTAGAGAGAGCATACTTAAATTCACACAGGACACCGGATAAGACAGGAGAAATACTCCAGATATAACAGACTGACCCTAGCCCCAGACACACATACTACTGCAGCATAAATACTGGAGGCTGAGACAGGAGGGGTCAGGAGACATTGTGGCCTCGTCCGATGATTCCCCCGGACAGGGCCAAACAGGCAGGATATAACCCCACCCACTTTGCCAAAGCACAGCCCCCACACCACTAGAGGGATATCATCAACCACCAACTTACCATCCTGAGACTAGGCCGAGTATAGGCCACAAAGATCTCCGCCACGGCACAACCCAAGGGGGGGCGCCAACCCAGACAGGAAGACCACGTCAGTGACTCAACCCACTCAAGTGACGCACCCCTCCTAGGGACGGCATGGAAGAACACCAAGTAAGCCAGTGACTCAGCCCCTGTAATAGGGTTAGAGGCAGAGAATCCCAGTGGAGAGAGGGGAACCAGCCAGGCAGAGACAGCAAGGGCGGTTCGTTGCTCCAGAGCCTTTCTGTTCACCTTCACACTCCTGGGCCAGACTACACTCAATCATAGGACCTACTGAAGAGATGAGTCTTCAGTAAAGACTTAAATGTTGAGACCGAGTCTGCGTCTCTCACATGGGTAGGCAGACCATTCCATAAAAATGGAGCTCTATAGGAGAACGCCCTGCCTCCAGCTGTTTGCTTAGAAATTCTAGGGACAATTAGGAGGCCTGCGTCTTGTGACCGTAGCGTACGTGTAGGTATGTGCGGCAGGACCAAATCGGGAAGATAGGTAGGAGCAAGCCCATGTAATGCTTTGTAGGTTAGCAGTAAAACCTTGAAATCAGCCTTTGTCTTAACAGGAAGCCAGTGTAGGGAGGCTAGCACTGGAGTAATATGATCAAATTTTTTGGTTCTAGTCAGGATTCTAGCAGCCGTATTTAGCACTAACTGAAGTTTATTTAGTGCTTTATCCGGGTAGCCGGAAAGTAGAGAATTGCAGTAGTAACCTAGAAGTAACAAAAGCATGGATTAATTTTTATGCATCATTTTTGGACAGAAAGTTTCAGATTTGTGTAATGTTACGTAGATGGAAAAAAGCTGTCCTTGAAACAGTCTTGATATGTTCTTCAAAAGAGAGTTCAGGGTCCAGAGTAACGCCGAGGTCCTTCACAGTTTTATTTGAGACGACTGTACAACCATCAAGATTAATTGTCAGATTCAACAGAAGATCTCTTTGTTTCTTGGGACCTAGAACAAGCATCTCTGTTTTGTCCCAGTTTAAAAGTAGAACGTTTGCAGCCATCCACTTCCTTATGTCTGAAACACAGGCTTCTAGCGAGGGCAATTTTGGGGCTTCACCGTGTTTCATTGAAATGTACAGCTGTGTATCATCCGCATAGCAGTGAAATTTAACATTATGTTTTCGAACGACATCCCCAAGAGGTAAAATATATAGTGAAAACAATAGTGGTCCTAAAACAGAACCTTGAGGAACACCGAAATTTACAGTTGATTTGTCAGAGGACAAACCATTCACAGAGACAAACTGTTATCTTTCCGACAGATAAGAGCTAAACCAGGCCAGAACTTGTCCATGTAGACCAATTTGGGTTTCCAATCTCTCCAAAGGAATGTGGTGATCGATGGTATCAAAAGCAGCACTAAGATCTAGGAGCACGAGGACAGATGCAGAGCCTCGGTCTGACACCATTAAAAGGTCATTTATCACCTTCACAAGTGCAGTCTCAGTGCTATGATGGGCTCTAAAACCAGACTGAAGCGTTTCATATACATTGTTTGTCTTTAGGAAGGCAGTGAGTTGCTGCGCAACAGCTTTTTCCCAAAATTTTGAGAGGAATGGAAGATTCGATATAGGCCGATAGTTTTTTATATTTTCTGGGTCAAGATTTGGCTTTTTCAAGAGAGGCTTTATTACTGCCACTTTTAGTGAGTTTCGTACACATCCGGTGGATAGAGAGCCGTTTATTATGTTCAACATAGGAGGGCCAAGCACAGGAAGCAGTTCTTCCAGTAGTTTACTTGCAATAGGGTCCAGTATGCAGCTTGAAGGTTTAGAGGCCATGATTATTTTCATCATTGTGTCAAGAGATATAGTACTAAAACACTTTAGTGTCTCCCTTGATCCTAGGTCCTGGCAGAGTTGTGCAGACTCAGGACAACAGAGCTTTGGAGGAATACTCAGATTTAAAGAGGAGTCCGTAATTTGCTTTCTAATGGTCATGATCTTTTCCTCAAAGAAGTTCATGAATTTATTACTGCTGAAGTGAAAGCCATCCTCTCTTGGGGAATGCTGCTTTTTAGTTAGCTTTGCGACAGTATCAAAAATACATTTAGGATTGTTCTTATTTTCCTCAATTAAGTTGGAAAAATAGAATGATCGAGCAGCAGTGAGGGCTCTTCGATACTGCACGGTGCTGTCTTTCCAAGCTAGTCGGAAGACTTCCAGTTTGGTGTGGCGCCATTTCCGTTCCAATTTTCTGGAAGCTTGCTTCAGAGCTCGTGTATTTTCTGTATACCAGGGAGCTAGTTTCTTATGACAGATGTTTTTAGTTTTTAGGGGTGGGTCACGTTCGTCGGAAGGATGGGACCAAGGCACAGCGGGAATGTGAATACTCATCTTCTTTATTATGAAGAAAATCAAAATAAACACTTAAACAAAAACAACGACGCGAAAACAGTCCTGTGAGGCACACAGCTACACATGGAACAACTACCCATAAAAACCCATGAAAAAACACCCCTACTAAATAGGACCTTCAATTAAAGGCAACGAGGAACAGCTGACTCCAATTGAAGGTCAACCCAATAAACTAAACATAGAAATAGAAAGACTAGAACGAACATAAAAATATACTAACATAGAACATTAACCAAAAACCCCGAAACACATAAAACAAACACCCCCTGCCACGTTCTGACCAAACTACAATAACAAATAACCCCTTTTACTGGTCAGGAAGTGACAGGGTGTAACTGCATCTAGGGTATTGCGCAAGGATAAATTGAATTCCTCAGTTAGGTGGTTAACTGATTTTTGTCCTCTGATGTCCTTGGGTAGGCAGAGGGAGTCTGGAAGGGCATCAAGGAATCTTTGGGTTGTCTGAGAATTTATAGCACGTCTTTTGATGATCCTTGGTTGGGATCTGAGCAGATTATTTGTTGCGATTGCAAAGGTAATAAAATGGTGGTCTGATAGTCCAGGATTATGGGGAAAAACATTAAAATCCACAACATTTATTCCACGGGACAAAACAAGGTCCAGAGTATGACTGTGGCAGTGAGTAGGTCCGGAGACATGTTGGACAAAACCCACTGAGTTGATGATGGCTCCGAAAGCCTTTTGGAGTGGGTCTGTGGACTTTTCCATGTGAATATTAAAGTCACCAAAAATTAGAATATTATCTGCTATGACTACAATGTCCGATAGGAATTCAGGGAACTCAGTGAGGAATGCTGTATATGGCCCAGGAGGCCTGTAAACAGTAGCTATAAAAAGTGATTGAGTAGGCTGCATAGATTTCATGACTAGAAGCTCAAAAGACGACAACGTCATGTTTTTTTTCTTTGTAAATTGAAATTTGCTATCGTAAATATTAGCAACACCTCCGCCTTTGCGGGATGCACGGGGGATATGGTCACTAGTGTAACCAGGTGAGGCCTCACTTAACACAGTCAATTCAAAAGGTTAAGCCATGTTTCAGTCAGGCCAATCACATCAAGATTATGATCAGTGATTAGTTCATTGACTATAACAGACTTGGAAGTGAGGGATCTAACATTAAGTAGCCCTATTTTGAGATGTGAGGTATCACGATCTCTTTCAATAATGACAGGAATGGAGGAGGTCTTTATTCCAGTGAGATTGCTAAGGCAAACACCTCCATGTTTAGTTTTGCACACAATCCGTATGGGGATAGCTGAGCTGACTACACTGACTGTGCTAGTGGCAGACTCCACTAAGCTGGCAGGCTGGCTAACAGCCTGCTGCCTGGCCTGCACCCTATTTCATTGTGGAGCTAAGGGAGTTAGAGCTCTGTCTATGTTCGTAGATAAGATGAGAGCACCCCTCCAGCTAGGATGGAGTCCGTCACTCCTCAACAGGCCAGGCTTGGTCCTGTTTGTGGGTGAGTCCCAGAAAGAGGGCCAATTATCTACAAATTATATATTTTGGGAGGGGCAGAAAACAGTTTTCAACCAGCGATTAAGTTGTGAGACGCTGCTGTAGAGCTCATCACTCCCCCTAACTGGGAGGGGGCCAGAGACAATTAATCGATGCCGACACATCTTTCTAGCTGATTTACACGCTGAAGCTATGTTGCGCTTGGTGACCTCTGACTGTTTCATCCTAACATCGTTGGTGCCGACGTGGATAACAATATCTCTATACTCTCTACACTTGCCAGTTTTAGCTTTAGCCGGCACCATCTTCAGATTAGCCTTAACATCGGTAGCCCTGGCCCCTGGTAAACAGTGTATGATCGCTGGATGATTCGTCTTAACTTTTTTTGGAGTTAATAAATCCAATGTGAAATGTGATAACTTCAGTATCCTTAAACTAGTCTAGAAAACTAGCTGACAGACAGACGCTGGATGGAGAAGTTTCTGTGCGACAGAGTGAGTCATATGCGTTTTTTTGTGGGACTGAAACTTTTCTTGATCTTTCCTCCAGCACAAAGTGTACCTGGTTCCCCGGGAGCAGTTTATCATGGAGTACCTGGAGGCTAAAGTCCACTGTATCAGCACACATGGACTGTTCTCACCTGACAGGTAACCATCACACAGACCCTTCTCACCTGACAGGTAACCAGACAGACCCTTCTCACCTGACAGGTAACCAGACAGACCCTTCTCACCTGACAGGTAACCATCACACAGACCCTTCTCACCTGACAGGTAACCAGACAGACCCTTCTCACCTGACAGGTAACCAGACAGACCATTCTCACCTGACAGGTAACCATCACACAGACCCTTCTCACCTGACAGGTAACCAGACAGACCCTTCTCACCTGACAGGTAACCAGACAGACCATTCTCACCTGACAGGTAACCATCACACAGACCCTTCTCACCTGACAGGTAACCAGACAGGCCCTTCTCACCTGACAGGTAACCAGACAGGCCCTTCTCACCTGACAGGTAACCAGACAGACCCTTCTCACCTGACAGGTAACCAGACAGACCATTCTCACCTGACAGGTAACCATCACACAGACCCTTCTCACCTGACAGGTAACCAGACAGACCCTTCTCACCTGACAGGTAACCATCACACAGACCCTTCTCACCTGACAGGTAACCAGACAGACCCTTCTCACCTGACAGGTAACCATCACACAGACCATTCTCACCTGACAGGTAACCAGACAGACCCTTCTCACCTGACAGGTAACCAGACAGACCCTTCTCACCTGACAGGTAACCAGACAGACCATTCTCACCTGACAGGTAACCATCACACAGACCCTTCTCACCTGACAGGTAACCAGACAGACCCTTCTCACCTGACAGGTAACCATCACACAGACCCTTCTCACCTGACAGGTAACCAGACAGACCCTTCTCACCTGACAGGTAACCAGACAGGCCCTTCTCACCTGACAGGTAACCATCACACAGACCCTTCTCACCTGACAGGTAACCATCACACAGACCCTTCTCACCTGACAGGTAACCAGACAGGCCCTTCTCACCTGACAGGTAACCATCACACAGACCCTTCTCACCTGACAGGTAACCAGACAGACCCTTCTCACCTGACAGGTAACCATCACACAGACCCTTCTCACCTGACAGGTAACCAGACAGACCCTTCTCACCTGACAGGTAACCAGACAGACCCTTCTCACCTGACAGGTAACCAGACAGACCCTTCTCACCTGACAGGTAACCATCACACAGACCCTTCTCACCTGACAGGTAACCATCACACAGACCCTTCTCACCTGACAGGTAACCAGACAGACCCTTCTCACCTGACAGGTAACCAGACAGACCCTTCTCACCTGACAGGTAACCAGACAGACCCTTCTCACCTGACAGGTAACCAGACAGACCCTTCTCACCTGACAGGTAACCAGACAGGCCCTTCTCACCTGACAGGTAACCATCACACAGACCCTTCTCACCTGACAGGTAACCAGACAGACCCTTCTCACCTGACAGGTAACCAGACAGACCATTCTCACCTGACAGGTAACCATCACACAGACCCTTCTCACCTGACAGGTAACCAGACAGACCCTTCTCACCTGACAGGTAACCATCACACAGACCCTTCTCACCTGACAGGTAACCAGACAGACCCTTCTCACCTGACAGGTAACCATCACACAGACCCTTCTCACCTGACAGGTAACCAGACAGACCCTTCTCACCTGACAGGTAACCATCACACAGACCATTCTCACCTGACAGGTAACCAGACAGACCCTTCTCACCTGACAGGTAACCAGACAGGCCCTTCTCACCTGACAGGTAACCATCACACAGACCCTTCTCACCTGACAGGTAACCATCACACAGACCCTTCTCACCTGACAGGTAACCAGACAGACCCTTCTCACCTGACAGGTAACCAGATAGACCCTTCTCACCTGACAGGTAACCATCACACAGACCCTTCTCACCTGACAGGTAACCAGACAGACCCTTCTCACCTGACAGGTAACCAGACAGACCATTCTCACCTGACAGGTAACCATCACACAGACCCTTCTCACCTGACAGGTAACCAGACAGACCCTTCTCACCTGACAGGTAACCAGACAGACCCTTCTCACCTGACAGGTAACCAGACAGACCCTTCTCACCTGACAGGTAACCATCACACAGACCCTTCTCACCTGACAGGTAACCAGACAGACCCTTCTCACCTGACAGGTAACCATCACACAGACCCTTCTCACCTGACAGGTAACCATCACACAGACCCTTCTCACCTGACAGGTAACCAGACAGACCCTTCTCACCTGACAGGTAACCAGACAGACCCTTCTCACCTGACAGGTAACCATCACACAGACCCTTCTCACCTGACAGGTAACCATCACACAGACCCTTCTCACCTGACAGGTAACCAGACAGACCCTTCTCACCTGACAGGTAACCATCACACAGACCCTTCTCACCTGACAGGTAACCAGACAGACCCTTCTCACCTGACAGGTAACCAGACAGACCCTTCTCACCTGACAGGTAACCAGACAGACCCTTCTCACCTGACAGGTAACCATCACACAGACCCTTCTCACCTGACAGGTAACCAGACAGACCCTTCTCACCTGACAGGTAACCAGATAGACCCTTCTCACCTGACAGGTAACCAGACAGACCCTTCTCACCTGACAGGTAACCATCACACAGACCCTTCTCACCTGACAGGTAACCAGACAGACCCTTCTCACCTGACAGGTAACCAGATAGACCCTTCTCACCTGACAGGTAACCAGACAGACCCTTCTCACCTGACAGGTAACCAGACAGACCCTTCTCACCTGACAGGTAACCAGACAGACCCTTCTCACCTGACAGGTAACCATCACACAGACCCTTCTCACCTGACAGGTAACCAGACAGACCCTTCTCACCTGACAGGTAACCAGATAGACCTTCTCACCTGACAGGTAACCATCACACAGACCCTTCTCACCTGACAGGTAACCATCACACAGACCCTTCTCACCTGACAGGTAACCATCACACAGACCCTTCTCACCTGACAGGTAACCAGACAGACCCTTCTCACCTGACAGGTAACCATCACACAGACCCTTCTCACCTGACAGGTAACCAGATAGACCTTCTCACCTGACAGGTAACCATCACACAGACCCTTCTCACCTGACAGGTAACCATCACACAGACCCTTCTCACCTGACAGGTAACCATCACACAGACCCTTCTCACCTGACAGGTAACCAGACAGACCCTTCTCACCTGACAGGTAACCATCACACAGACCCTTCTCACCTGACAGGTAACCAGACAGACCCTTCTCACCTGACAGGTAACCAGACAGACCCTTCTCACCTGACAGGTAACCAGACAGACCCTTCTCACCTGACAGGTAACCATCACACAGACCCTTCTCACCTGACAGGTAACCATCACACAGACCCTTCTCACCTGACAGGTAACCATCACACAGACCCTTCTCACCTGACAGGTAACCAGACAGACCCTTCTCACCTGACAGGTAACCAGACAGACCCTTCTCACCTGACAGGTAACCAGACAGAAGGGATTTCGGCTCTGAATAAGTCATATGTTGTAGAATCAGACCAGTCACCAGACTGTATTATTGTGGCTGAGCTCCTGACCCAAGTCCCCAGCTCCTACATACTTACATCAACTCTTTTCCACTTTCACATTTTCTTGTCCCCTCTCCTCCCTCACTCCTCCTACCCTCTCCCTTCCTCTCGATACCTCCTCTTCCTCTCCCTTCTCCTCTCCCTCCTCCCCTCTCCTCTCCCTCCTCTGCTGTCCCTCCTCTCCTCTTTCCTTCTCCTTCCTCACTCCTCCTACCCTCTCCCTTCCTATCTCTACCTCCTCTTCCTCTTCTTCTACCCTATCCCGCCCTCCCTCCTCCCCTCTTCCTCTCCCCTCTCTCTTCCTCTTCCTCTCCCATCCCAGTTCGTCCTGTATCCCATCGAGGTTCCAGACCCCCTCTGATTCGCTGGTGTTGAAGGAAGGTCAAGGGTCATCTGTCCAGGAGCCTGTCCTGGCCTCCCCTGCTGACCCCCCGCTGGGTCCAGCCGACACCACTCCCTGGGCCAGCGGAGACCGTCCTCCCACCGCAGCGGATAACGTGGACCATGTCCGCCTTGATACCTCTCAGGTAATTCTTCATCATTTCATTCAGTTACCTGGTTTAGGACATTAGATTTTTTTTCCAGGAAATCTATTAAGGTTGAGAACCTACGTTCTAGAAAGACCTCACATTGGATGTTATTGAAGTTTTCGTTGACCTTCACACAATGAAACCAATTCACTAATATTTTTCTGCTGAGCGAGTCCAGTGTCATGCATGGTTCTAACTTCCTGTACTCCAGAATGCAGCAGTGTACTCTGCCCGTGTCCACACTCTGGGTCGCTACGTTTTCATCCTGCACTACCACCAGCCCCTCCACCCCACCTACCCTGTCCAGGTCTTCGTCAACGGTGGACGCATCTGGCAAGGTGACGCACATTACACCACCTTGAATATCTCTCTATATCAATAGTTATACTATCACTGTTAAAAGATTTTTCAAGGACTTGATCACAATCTATAAATGAGCAAAATACAGAAAACAGGAAAAGTGACAGAAAATCATAATTATCTTTTGACAGTTGAATTTTTTTACTTTTGACAGATGAATTTGAATCTTTTGACAGTTCAATTTGAATCTTTTGACAGTTAAATTAAAATCTTTTGACAGTTGAATTTGAATCTTTTGACAGTTAAATTAAAATATTTTGACAGTTGAATTTCAATCTTTTGACAGTTAAATTAAAATATTTTGTAATCTTTTTGTAATCTCCATCCTCCAGGCCATGCCAACGCCTCTTTCTGTCCCCATGGTTACGGTTGCCGTAGCGTTCTGATCTCGGAGAACCAGATCATTCTGGACGTGACGGACAACGAGATCTTCCTGACTGTCCAGGTCCCTGACGGAAAAACACTCTGGCTGGTGAGTTAGTCTAGAAACACTGAGAACAAAATGTCTCTTATTTTTTATTAAGTGAAAGACAAGCGAAGATTAAAATGAATCCATAGAGCTTTATGGTTATTGTCCATTTCTCAAATCAGTTGTCTGTTTGCAGAGCTAAACACCTATTTCAGTACAGAGCATTGGCAAGTGTAGATAGAGGTGTATAAGGGTATGAAGGTCGAACAACATCTATGTGTGTGGTGTGTGGTGTGTGGTGTGTGTGTGTGTGTGTGTGTGTGTGTGTGTATGTGTGTGTGTGTGTGTGTGTGGTGTGTGTGGTGTGGTGTGTGTGGTGGTGGTGGGTGGTGTGGTGTGTGTGTGTGTGTGTGTGTGTGTGTGTGTGTGTGTGTGTGTGTGTGTGTGTGTGTGTGTGTGTGTGTGTGTGTGTGTGTGTGTGTGTGTGTGTGTGTCAGGACTATGTTCTGGTGGTGCCAGAGAGCAGTTACAGCTCCAGTTACCTGTCTGAACAACCTCTGGACAAATCCTATGACTTCATCAGCAACTGTGGACAGAACAGCTTCTACATCAAGTGAGTTTACTGTACAGCATGTCTGTGTCTATATTGACGTTTTAAAAACAAAAAGCTAATAGAAGCTACAGAAGTTGTTGTGGCTGAGAATATATACTTTCTCAAATGTAATTTCAGTACCCAGAACCAAATCTCACCTGGTCAGTAGCTGGACAGCTAATCATCTGTCACAAGAGACTAACTACACTAACTACACTAACTAGAGACTAACTACACTAACTACACTAACTAGAGACTATCTACAGACTAACTACAGACTAACTAGAGACTAACTAGAGACTAACTAGAGACTAACTAGACTAACCAGAGACTAACTAGAGACTAACTACACTAACTAGAGCCCACTAACTAGAGACTAACTAGAGACTAACTAGACACTAACTAGAGACTAACTAGAGACTAACTAGAGACTAACTACACTAACTAGAGACTAACTACACTAACTAGAGACTAACTAGAGACTAACTACACTAACTAGAGACTAACTAGAGACTAACTAGAGAGTAACTGCAGACTATCTACAGACTAACTAGAGACTAACTACAGACTAACTGCAGACTAACTAGAGACTATCTACAGACTAACTAGAGACTAACTACCAACAAACTACAGACTAACTAGAGACTATCTACACTAACTAGAGACTAACTAGAGACTAACTACCGACTGACTACAGACTAACTAGAGACTATCTACACTAACTAGAGACTAACTAGAGACTAACTACCGACTGACTACAGAGTAAATAGAGACTAACTACACTAACTAGAGACTAACTAGAGACTAACTGCAGACTATCTACAGACTAACTAGAGACTACCTACAGACTAACTAGAGACTAACTAGAGACTAACTACACTAACTAGAGACTAACTAGAGACTAACTACCGACTGACTACAGACTAAATAGAGACGAACTACACTAACTAGAGACTAACTAGAGACTATCTACACTAACTAGAGACTAACTAGAGACTAACTACCGACTGACTACAGACTAACTAGAGACTATCTACACTAACTAGAGACTAACTAGAGACTAACTACCGACTGACTACAGAGTAAATAGAGACTAACTACAGACTAACTAGAGACTATCTACAGACTAACTACCAACTGACTACAGAGTAAATAGAGACTAACTACAGACTAACTAGAGACTAACTACCGACTGACTACAGAGTAAATAGAGACTAACTACAGACTAACTAGAGACTATCTAGAGACTAACTAGAGACTAACTACGAACAAACTACAGACTAACTAGAGACTATCTACACTAACTAGAGACTAACTAGAGACTAACTACCGACTGACTACAGAGTAAATAGAGACTAACTACACTAACTAGAGACTAACTACAGACTAATTAAAGACTAACTACAGACTAACTACACTAACTAGAGACTAACTAGAGACTAACAAGATACTAAATAGAGACTAACTACAGACTAACTACACTAACTAGAGACTAACTAGAGACTAACAAGATACTAAATAGAGACTAACTACAGACTAACTACACTAACTAGAGACTAACTAGAGACTAACAAGATACTAAATAGAGACTAACTACAGACTAACTACACTAACTAGAGACTAACTAGAGACTAACTACCGACTGACTACAGAGTAAATAGAGACTAACTACAGACTAACTACACTAACTAGAGACTAACAAGAGACTAAATAGAGACTAACTACAGACTAACTACACTAACTAGAGACTAACTAGAGACTAACTACCGACTGACTACAGAGTAAATAGAGACTAACTACAGACTAACTACACTAACTAGAGACTAACTAGAGACTAACAAGAGACTAAATAGAGACTAACTACAGACTAACTACACTAACTAGAGACTAACTAGAGACTAACAAGATACTAAATAGAGACTAACTACAGACTAACTACACTAACTAGAGACTAACTAGAGACTAACAAGATACTAAATAGAGACTAACTACAGACTAACTACACTAACTAGAGACTAACTAGAGACTAACTAGAGACTAACTAGAGACTAACAAGATACTAAATAGAGACTAACTACAGACTAACTACACTAACTAGAGACTAACTAGAGACTAACTGCAGACTATCTACAGACTAACTAGAGACTAACAAGATACTAAATAGAGACTAACTACAGACGAACTACACTAACTAGAGACTAACTAGAGACTAACAAGATACTAAATAGAGACTAACTACAGACTAACTACACTAACTAGAGACTAACTAAAGACTAACAAGATACTAAATAGAGACTAACTACAGACTAACTACACTAACTAGAGACTAACTAGAGACTAACAAGATACTAAATAGAGACTAATTAAAGACTAACTAGAGACTAACTAGAGACTAACTAGAGACTAACTACAGACTAACTACACACTAACTACACACTAACTAGAGACTAACAAGAGACTAACAACAGACTAACTACAGACTAACTACACTAACTAGAGACTAACTACAGACTAACTACAGACTAACTACACTAACTAGAGACTAAATAGAGACTAAATAGAGACTGACTAGAGACTAACTAGCTCAAATGTGAATAACCTCTCCTCTCTCTCTCCAGTCCTGCCACAGCCTCTCCGTTCTGTCGTGGTTCAGCCATCTCTCTCTCTCTCTCTCTCCAGTCCTGCCACAGCCTCTCCGTTCTGTCGTGGTTCAGCCATCTCTCTCTCTCTCTCCAGTCCTGCCACAGCCTCTCCGTTCTGTCGTGGTTCAGCCATCTCTCTCTCTGCGTTCTTCAACAACGGTGCCATGCCCTGCGGGTGCCATGAGGTGGGCGCGGACAGCGATACCTGCGAACCCTTCGGAGGGCAGTGCCAGTGCAGACCTAACGTCATCGGCAGGGACTGCTCACAGTGTGTGACGGGCTACTGGGGATTCCCCAACTGTAGACGTGAGTCACTACAATACAAGGCCTGGCTGAGATATGAGACTGGGATATGGGAGGAGACTGGGATAAGGGAGGAGTCTGGGATAAGGGAGGAGGCTGGGATAAGGGAGGAGGCTGGGATAAGGGAGGAGACTGGGATAAGGGAGGAGACTGGGATACGGGAGGAGACTGGGATACGGGAGGAGACTGGGATACGGGAGGAGTCTGGGATACGGGAGGAGACTGGGATACGGGAGTAGACTGGGATACGGGAGGAGACTGGGATAAGGGAGTAGCCTGGGATAAGTGAGGAGACTGTGATAAGGGAGGAGGCTGGGATAAGGGAGGAGGCTGGGATAAGGGAGGAGTCTGGGATAAGGGAGGAGACTGGGATAAGTGAGGAGGCTGGGATAAGGGAGGAGGCTGGGATAAGGGAGGAGACTGGGATAAGGGAGGAGACTGGGATAAGTGTGGAGACGAGGAGACAGGAATACGGGAGGAGACTGGGATACGGGAGGACACTGGGATACGGGAGGAGACTGGGATACGGGAGGAGACTGGGATAAGGGAGGAGACTGGGATAAGGGGGGAGGCTGGGATAAGGGAGGAGACTGGGATAAGGGAGGAGACTGGGATACGGGAGGAGACGAGGAGACAGGAATACGGGAGGAGACTGGGATACGGGAGGAGACTGGGATACAGGAGGAGACTGGGATACGGGAGGACCCTGGGATACAGGGCTACTGGGGATTCCCCAACTGTAGACGTGAGTCACTACAATACAAGGCCTGGCTGAGATATGAGACTGGGATACGGGAGGAGACTGGGATAAGGGAGGAAGCTGGGATAAGGGAGGACTCTGGGATAAGGGAGGAGGCTGGGATAAGGGAGGAGACGAGGAGACGAGGAGACTGGGATACGGGAGGAGACTGGGATACGGGAGGAGACTGGGATACGGGAGTAGCCTGGGATAAGTGAGGAGACTGGGATACGGGAGTAGACTGGGATAAGGGAGGAGACTGGGATAAGGGAGGAGACTGGGATAAGTGAGGAGACTGGGATAAGTGAGGAGACTGGGATAAGGGAGGAGAAGGGATAAGGGAGGAGACGAGGAGACTGGGATACGGGAGGAGACTGGGATACGGGAGGAGACTGGGATAAGGGAGGAGACTGGGATAAGGGAGGAGGCTGGGATAAGGGAGGAGGCTGGGATAAGGGAGGAGACTGGGATAAGGGAGGAGACGAGGAGACAGGAATACGGGAGGAGACGAGGAGACAGGAATATGGGAGGAGACTGGGATACGGGAGGAGACTGGGATACGGGACGACCCTGGGATACAGGGCTACTGGGGATTCCCCAACTGTAGACGTGAGTCACTACAATACAAGGCCTGGCTGAGATATGAGACTGGGATAAGGGAGGAGTCTGGGATAAGGGAGGAGTCTGGGATAAGGGAGGAGGCTGGGATAAGGGAGGATACGAGGAGACTGGGATACGGGAGGAGACTGGGATACGGGAGGAGACTGGGATACGGGAGTAGCCTGGGATAAGTGAGGAGACTGGGATACGGGAGTAGACTGGGATAAGTGAGGAGACTTGGATACGGGAGGAGGCTGGGATAAGGGAGGAGTCTGGGATAAGGGAGGAGTCTGGGATAAGGGAGGAGACTGGGATAAGGGAGGAGACTGGGATAAGTGAGGAGGCTGGGATAAGGGAGGAGACTGGGATAAGGGAGGAGACTGGGATAAGGGAGGAGACGAGGAGACAGGAATACGGGAGAAGACTGGGATACGGGAGGACACTGGGATACGGGAGGAGACTGGGATACGGGAGGAGACTGGGATAAGGGAGGAGACTGGGATAAGGGGGGAGGCTGGGATAAGGGAGGAGACTGGGATAAGGGAGGAGACTGGGATACGGGAGGAGACGAGGAGACAGGAATACGGGAGGAGACTGGGATACGGGAGGAGACTGGGATACGGGAGGAAACTGGGATACGGGAGGACCCTGGGATACAGGGCTACTGGGGATTCCCCAACTGTAGACGTGAGTCACTACAATACAAGGCCTGGCTGAGATATGAGACTGGGATACGGGAGGAGACTGGGATAAGGGAGGAAGCTGGGATAAGGGAGGAGTCTGGGATAAGGGAGGAGGCTGGGATAAGGGAGGAGACGAGGAGACGAGGAGACTGGGATACGGGAGGAGACTGGGATACGGGAGGAGACTGGGATACGGGAGTAGCCTGGGATAAGTGAGGAGACTGGGATACGGGAGTAGACTGGGATAAGTGAGGAGACTTGGATACGGGAGTAGGCTGGGATAAGTGAGGAGACTGGGATAAGGGAGGAGACTGGGATAAGGGAGGAGACTGGGATAAGTGAGGAGACTGGGATAAGGGAGGAGACCGGGATACGGGAGGAGACCCGGGATACGGGAGGAGACCGGGATAAGGGAGGAGGCCGGGATAAGGGAGGAGGGTGGGATAAGGGAGGAGGCTGGGATAAGGGAGGAGACTGGGATAAGGGAGGAGGCTGGGATAAGGGATGAGGCTGGGATAAGGGAGGAGACGAGGAGACAGGAATACGGGAGGAGACTGGGATACGGGAGGAGCCTGGGATACGGGAGGAGACTGGGATACGGGAGGAGACTGGGATACGGGAGGAGACTGGGATACGGGAGGAGGCTGGGATAAGGGAGGAGACTGGGATAAGGGAGGAGACTGGGATATGGGGGCGAGGAGACTGGGATACGGGAGGAGACTGGGATACGGGAGGAGACTGGGATACGGGAGGAGCCTGGGATACGGGAGGAGACTGGGATACGGGAGAGACTGGGATACGGGAGGAGACTGGGATATGGGAGGGGAATGGGATAAGGGAGGAGGCTGGGATAAGGGAGGAGGCTGGGATAAGGGAGGAGACTGGGATAAGGGAGGAGAGGGATAAGGGAGGAGGGGGATAAGGGAGGAGACTGGGATAAGGGAGGAGACGAGGAGACAGGAATACGGGAGGAATACGGGAGGAGACTGGGATAAGGGAGGAGAGGGATAAGGGAGGAGACTGGGATAAGGGAGGAGACTGGGATAAGGGAGGAGACTGGGATACGGGAGGAGACTGGGATACGGGAGGAGACTGGGATACGGGAGGAGACTGGGATAAGGGAGGAGGCTGGGATAAGGGAGGAGGCTGGGATACGGGAGGGGCCTGTGTACTGTGTGTATTGTCTGTGTGTACTGTCTGTGTGTACTATACTGTCTGTGTGTACTGTCTGTGTGTACTGTACTGTCTATGTGTACTGTCTGTGTGTACTATACTGTCTGTGTGTATTGTCTGTGTGTACTGTCTGTGTGTACTGTCTGTGTGTACTGTACTGTCTGTGTGTACTGTCTGTGTGTACTATACTGTCTGTGTGTACTGTCTGTGTGTACTGTACTGTCTGTGTGTACTATACTGTCTGTGTGTACTGTCTGTGTGTACTGTACTGTCTGTGTGTACTATACTGTCTGTGTGTACTGTCTGTGTGTACTGTCTGTGTGTACTATACTGTCTGTGTGTACTGTCTGTGTGTGTGAGTCTAATGTGTATGAAATGTCAGTGTACATATCTGTGGTATTGTGTGTGTCTACCAGTAATCTCTCCTCTAATCCCGCAGCGTGTCAGTGTGGTACACGGCTGTGTGAGCCGGTGACTGGAGACTGTATCTGCCCACCGAGGACCCTGCTCCCAGAGTGCATTCAGTGTGAGCCCCAGACGTTCGGCTGTCATCCTCTGGTCGGCTGTGAGGTCTGCAACTGCTCCCGTCCTGGAGTCACCGCTCTCGACGTCAGCTGTGACACCGACAGTGGACAGTGCAGGTACGAGACTGGGTTAGCTCCGGCTGAGCTACAAGGCTGATGTTCTGATGTTATGTACGAGACTGGGTTAGCTCCGGCTGAGCTACAAGGCTGATGTTCTGATGTTATGTACGAGACTGGGTTAGCTCCGGCTGAGCTACAAGGCTGATGTTCTGATGTTATGTACGAGACTGGGTTAGCTCCGGCTGAGCTACAAGGCTGATGTTCTGATGTTATGTACGAGACTGGGTTAGCTCCGGCTGAGCTACAAGGCTGATGTTCTGATGTTATGTACGAGACTGGGTTAGCTCCGGCTGAGCCACAAGGCTGATGTTCTGATGTTGTGTTGGTAATTCAATGCAGGTAAAGACCACTCTGGGTTTGAAAATGGGGTCGTATGCCCTTCACAAGACTAGTGTTAGGGCCCCGCTGAGTAAAAGCCTAGATATTTGTTATTTTTGGGGGTATCTAACAGAAGTCCGCCGGTCTCGGGCAAGTTTGCTTCTCACACAAGCATGGTTCAACCGCGATACTCTCCTAAAAACACCAAAAAAGGAAGTTGTCTATTTCTCTGTACTCGTCTGAGGTTTTTCTGAGACATTCTCTGACTTCTGTCATATTTACTCAACTCCACTTGCCAAATCGTGAGTCTTTGCCTTCAAGGTCAACTCTAAAATTAGGCCTGCGGATAAAAAAACAGTAATTTATTTAGTCCTCTCGTTATTCTGCCAGGAATAGAGCTAGTAGTAGGTGGACCGGGTTGGTATTTTGTTGTGTTGAGGTCACAGTTTGAGGTTACACAGTTGAGGTTACACAGTTTGAGATTACACAGTTTGAGATTACACAGTTTGAGGTTACACAGTTTGAGGTTACACAGTTTGAGGTTACACAGTTTGAGCTTACAGTTTGAGCTTACAGTTTGAGTTTACAGTTTGAGATTACACAGTTTGAGGTTACACAGTTTGAGGTTACACAGTTTGAGATTACACAGTTTGAGGTTACACAGTTTGAGGTTACACAGTTTGAGCTTACAGTTTGAGCTTACAGTTTGAGTTTACAGTTTGAGATTACACAGTTTGAGGTTACACAGTTTGAGGTTACACAGTTTGAGGTTACACAGTTTGAGGTTACACAGTTTGAGGTCACAGTTTGAGTTTACAGTTTGAGGTCACAGTTTGAGGAACAGTTTGAGTTTACAGTTTGAGGTGTTACAGTTTGAGGTTACACAGTTTGAGGTTACAGTTTGAGGTTATAGTTTGAGGTTACAGTTTGAGGTCACAGTTTGAGGTTAGAGTTTGAGGTTACACAGTTTGAGGTTACACAGTTTGAGCTTACAGTTTGAGGTTACAGTTTGAGGTCACAGTTTGAGGTTAGAGTTTGAGGTTACACAGTTTGAGGTTACACAGTTTGAGGTTACAGTTTGAGGTTACAGTTTGAGTAACAATTTGAGGAACAGTTTGAGGAATAGTTTGAGGTCACACAGAGATTAAGTGGTAGGCTATAGATAGAGAATAACATTAATATAGTCTGGTATGCTCATATCTTAAAGGAAATGTTGTCTTTGGGGGCTGTAACCTAGGAGTTATCAAGCTTCAATGAAAAGATGACCAGCAATCAGATAATGAATAGTTTAGGGCCAAAACAAGTGAGATACAACTTTTCTTGAATCTTTTCATTGAAGTTATATAGAGATGTTCAGGACAGGATACCTTAGGATAGGTCATCAGGAGATAGATGAGCCACCTCGTACCCTCTCCTCTCCCCCTCTTCTTCTCTCTCCTCCTCTCCTCCCCTCCCGTATATCTCCGTCTGCTTTCACTCTCCTCCCCTCCCCTCTTCTCTCTTTCCCCTCCTCTCCCTCTCTACCCTGCCCTCTTCCCTCTCCCCTCCCCCTCTCCCCTCCCCTTTCACCTCAATCCCCTCCTCTCCTCCTCTCCCCTTTCCCCTCCTCTCCTCCTCTCCCCTCTCCTCCCCTCTTCCCTCTCCCCCCTCCCCCTCCCCTCCCCCTCCCCTCCTCTCCCTCTCCCTCTCTACCCTGCCCTCTTCCCTCTCTCCCCTCCCCTCCTCCTCTCCCCCTTCCCTCTCTCCCCTCCCCTTTCCCCTCCTCTTTCCCCTCCTCTCCTCCTCCCCTTTCCCCTTTCCCCTCCTCTCCCCCTCCCTTTTCCCCTCTTTCCTCTCCTCCCCTCTTCCCTCCCCTTTCCCCTCCTCCTCTTCCCCCTCCCCCTCCCCTTTCCCCTCCTCTCCTCCCTCTCTCCCCTCCCCCTCCCCTTCTCCTCTCCCCCTCCCCCTCCCCTCCTCTCCACCCTCACCTCCTCCTCTCCCCTCCCCTCCTCCTCTCCACGCTCCCCTCTTCTCTCTTCTCCCCTTCCCTTCCCTCCTCTCCTCTCCTCTCCAATCCACTGTGAGTATCCAGACATAAAGACATTCTGCAGCAGTGTGTCACATTCCTCGGCTCCATTCCCAAATGCCAGCAGGAATCTGTGGTCTCTGTCCTGACAAGACATGTCTGTTAAGCTGCTATCAGCTCTCAGTACCTATAGGCCTTACATCAGCCTGCTGTCTGGAGTACTGACACGTGACACTGATACACACTCTGAAACAGATGCACGTACAAAGCAACACAGCCAAACGTGCTGCGCGATTATTTTCATTGGAAAACACTTTGCCTTCTAGAGATGCATCGTAACATTTTTTGATTGAATATGAGACCACATTTTGCTGACATCAGTGAATGATAGTTCATAATAACAACATGGACTGTGATATTATCTGACCACTTGACACACCCTGACCTTAGAGAGCCTTTTTTATTCTCTATCTGGTTAGGTCAGGGTGTGACTTGGGTGGGCATATCTATGTTTCTATTTCTTTGTTGGCCTAGTATGGTTCCCAATCAGAGGCAGCTGGTTATCGTTGTCTCTGATTGGGGATCATACTTAGGCAGCCGTTTTCCCACCTGTGTTTGTGGGTAGTTATTATTTTCTGTGAGTGTTTGTGTGCGCCTCAGTTGCGTCACGTTTGATTTCTGTTTACCTGCTTTTTTGTGAAAAGTTTCACTTCCATTAAAGATGTGGAATTACATGCACGCTGCGCCTTGGCTCAGTTATGACAGGGAGTTAGAAGACAGTGAGCGTGACACCACTGAAAACAACACAACATGGACTGTGATATTATCTGACCAGTGAAAACACCACAACATGGACTGTGATATTATCTGACCAGTGAAAACACCACAACATGGACTGTGATATTATCTGACCACTGAAAACAACACAACATGGACTGTGATATTATCTGACCACTGAAAACAACACAACATGGACTGTGATATTATCTGACCACTGAAAACAACACTGTTTGTTAGTTAGTTTGTTTGTGATCATTCGCCAGATGCAAGAACAACATCATCGGTCGTCAGTGTGATCGCTGCAGCCCTGGTTTCTACGGTTACCCCAACTGTAGACCATGTGACTGCAACGACGCGGGAACAGAGGAGGATGTGTGTGACTCCTCCGTGGGGCGCTGCCTCTGCAAGGTGAGGACACACACAGTGTTACTTATTTATCAGTCTTGGTAGACTTGACAGGTTGGTAAAGTTATCCTAGTTTTGATGGCCATTAAAGGAAGATATAAAGGGGGAAAAGGGGGGATACCTAGTCAGTTATACAACACAAAGGGGGGATACCTAGTCAGTTATACAACAGAAAGGGAAAAGGGGGGATACCTAGTCAGTTATACAACACAAAGGGGGGATACCTAGTCAGTTATACAACAGAAAGGGAAAAGGGGGGATACCTAGTCAGTTATACAACAGAAAGGGGGGATACCTAGTCAGTTGTACAACAGAAAGGGGGGATACCTAGTCAGTTATACAACACAAAGGGGGGGATACCTAGTCAGTTATACAACAGAAAGGGAAAAGGGGGGATACCTAGTCAGTTATACAACAGAAAGGGGGGATACCTAGTCAGTTGTACAACAGAAAGGGAAAAGGGGGGATACCTAGTCAGTTGTACAACAGAAAGGGGGATACCTAGTCAGTTATACAACAGAAAGGGGGATACCTAGTCAGTTGTACAACAGAAAGGGGGGATACCTAGTCAGTTGTACAACATTAAGGGAGGATACCTAGTCAGTTGTACAACAGAAAGGGGGATACCTAGTCAGTTGTACAACAGAAAGGGGGATACCTAGTCAGTTGTACAACAGAAAGGGGGGATACCTAGTCAGTTGTACAACAGAAAGGGGGATACCTAGTCAGTTATACAACAGAAAGGGGGATACCTAGTCAGTTATACAACAGAAAGGGAAAGGGGGGATACCTAGTCAGTTATACAACAGAAAGGGGGGATACCTAGTCAGTTATACAACAGAAAGGGGGATACCTAGTCAGTTGTACAACAGAAAGGGAGGATACCTAGTCAGTTGTACAACAGAAAGGGGGGATACCTAGTCAGTTGTACAACATTAAGGGGGATACCTAGTCAGTTGTACAACAGAAAGGGGGATACCTAGTCAGTTGTACAACAGAAAGGGGGATACCTAGTCAGTTGTACAACAGAAAGGGGGATACCTAGTCAGTTGTACAACAGAAAGGGGGATACCTAGTCAGTTGTACAACAGAAAGGGGGATACCTAGTCAGTTGTACAACAGAAAGGGGGGATACCTAGTCAGTTATACAACAGAAAGGGAAAGGGGGGGATACCTAGTCAGTTATACAACAGAAAGGGGGATACCTAGTCAGTTGTACAACAGAAAGGGGGATACCTAGTCAGTTGTACAACAGAAAGGGAAAGGGGGGATACCTAGTCAGTTGTACAACAGAAAGGGAAAGGGGGATACCTAGTCAGTTGTACAACTGAATCTATTCAACTGAAATTTGTCTTCCGCATTTAACCCAACCCCTCTGAATCAGAGAGGTGGGGAGGGGGCTGCCTTAATCGTCATCCGCGTCTTCAGCGCCCGGGGAACAGTGGGTTAACTGCCTTTCTCAGGGGTAGAACGACCGATGTTTACCTTGTCAGCTCGGGGACTTGATCCAGCAACCTTTCAGTTACTGGCCCAACGCTCTAGGAACTACCACAATGACCAAATATGTTCCAGAGAGTAGATCTCTGCCATAGATGCTCTGGATCAGCCAATCTCAACAGGCAGCCTACATATTTCCCAACAACACTGGAAACTACATCATTCCCAACAACACTGTAGCCTACATAATTCCCAACAACACTGTAAACTACATAATTCCCAACAACACTGTAACCTACATAATTCCCAACAACACTGTAACCTACATAATTCCCAACAACACTGTAGCCTACATAATTCCCAACAACACTGTAGCCTACATAATTCCCAACAACACTGTAGCCTACATAATTCCCAACAACACTGGAAACGACATCAATATATTACTCTAGAGTGATGTTTTTTGTAATGCATTACCGTCAGCACTGCTCAGGTATCACATGAACACACATAAGACATGTCAAAATGTGTAGAATTGGGATAAATTAGCTTTAAAACTGCAACATTTTCTCTCCGTCCCATGTCAAAATGTGTAGAATTGGGATAAATTAGCTTTAAAACTGCAACATTTTCGTTTAGGGGTTTACACGCATTGCAAGGTATTTGTTTTTTACTATGATATCCATCCGAACCTTTGCTACCTAGAAAATGTGTGTGACCAAACCTTCTCAAATAGTAGTGGGGTATCCCTGCACTAGACGGACAACCAGTAGTCACTTTCAACCTCTCAAGAGCATCATTGGCAACAAGATGTCTTCCATCTTCCCTTTTTTTTCCCCTCGACAGGAGAATGTCCAGGGTGGTCGTTGTGACCAATGCAGAGTGGGAACCTTCCACCTTGACCCCACCAATCCTAAAGGCTGCACTTCCTGTTTCTGTTTCGGAGCCACCAACCGCTGTCGCAGCTCAGAGAAACGACGGACTGAGGTAGAAGACAATACAGAGGACAGGGATTGGGTTTATATATTTCTGTGTTTGCTAAACAGTTCCATATTTTGTCCACAGGTTCCCAGATTATACTACAACAGACATAAAACTTAGATATACTTTTTTTTTGTGCTGCAAAACACAAATGAAGCATATTTTGACTCAATGCTGAGTGGTATAAGTAAAGTGTGCTAATACGTATTAACAGTGATGTATAGTGATAAACAGGTAACTGCCAAAATAATGGAAACACTTGAGTAAATGAGGGATACGAAGTACTGTATATTGAAAGCGGGTGGAGATTATTTAACTGACAGGCAAACAGACAGGCGGCTATATCCAGTATCCATATCCTGGTCTGTAACATTAACTTTAATGTTAGTCCAACTTTAATGTAATTTTGAAGTATTTCACCGCTCGTCAGTGCAAGATAGTTCTGGTACCATTAATTGACTAAATAGCAGTCTGGCTATTTAGCAGTCTTATGGCTTGGTGATAGAAGCCTGTTGGTCCGAGAACCGATGCTCTGGTACAGTTTGCCAGACGGTAGCAGAGTTAACAATCTATGTCTTGGGGGGCTGGAGTATTTGGCAATTCTTTGGGCCTTCCTCTGACACCGCCTGATGTAGAGGTCCTGGATGGCAGGGAGCTTGGCCCCAGTGATGTACTGGGCTGTCCGCACCACCCTCTGTAGCGCTTTGTGGTCAAGGGCGGTGCATTTGCCATACAAGGCGTTGATGCAGCAAGTCAAGATGCTCTCGATGGTGCAACTGTAGAACTTTTTGAGGATCCGAGGGCCCATGCCAAATCTTTTCAGCATCCTGAGGGGGTAAAGGAGCTGCCATGTGCTCTTCACGACTGTGCGGGTGTGTGTGGACCATGTTAGGTCCTTAGTGATGTTGACGCCAAGAAACTTGACGCCAAGAAACTTGACGCCAAGAAACTGTACCTGATCCACAACAGCCCTGTTGATATGGATGGGAGCGTGCTCTCCCCTCTTTCTCCTATAGTCCACGATCAGCTCCTTAGTATTACGGACGTTGAGGGAGAGGTTGTTGTCCTGTCACCACACTGCTAAGTTCCTGACCTCCTCCCTATAGGCTGATTCAACCGTCGTGTCGTCAGCAAACTTGATGACAGGTGTTTGTGTCGTGTGTGGTCACACAGTCGTGGGTGAATAGGGAGTGGATTGAACACAAACCTTGAAAATGTCTGTGAAGACATTAAACTCCTCAATTCAACGGATGAATCCTGGAACATGTCCCAGTCTGTACTAACAAAACAGTCTTGTAGCCTCGTGTCTGCTTCATCGGACCACTTACGTATTGAGCGCATCACTTGTACTTTCTGTTTGAGCTTTTGTTTGTAAACAGGAAGCAAGAGAATGGAGTCACGGTCAGATTTTCTGCAGGGAGGATGAGGCAGGGCCTTGTACGGGTTTCTGTGGGTTGAGTTTTAACTGTTCGTACCAGACCTAATTCCTTTGTTCAATGGGCTACCAAAACGCCCCTAGTGGCGCAGAAGAGGTCTTGGTAGAAGTGAGGTAGGACGGTTTTAACTCTCCCCGAGTTAAAGTCTCCGCCCACCAGAAATGCTGCCTCTGGGTAAATGGTTTCTTGTTTTTTTTACGGCCCCATACAGTTTGTTGAGTTCCAGAGCGATGTTGGATTGGGGCGGGATGTAAACAGCCGTGATAATTACGGATTAAGTACTCACGTGCGTAGCATCATCATCCAGCCACGTTTCAGTAAGACATATAAAATAGCATCTTTTCAAGTCTCTCTAATAGGAGACTCGAACAAAGCTCATCCATTTTATTCTCCAGTGACTAGGAAATTTGGCAATAGAACGGAGGGGAGCGCCATTCGGTTTTCTCTTCGCCTCAATTTCACCCGGAATCCATCTGGTCTCCCGCAACGTTTTGGTAGCCCATTGAACAAAGGAATTTGGTCTGGTACGAACAGTTTGGCGTTGAAGTCGTATTTGAAGTCGAAATGGAGGTTAGTAACTGTCGATCTGATGTCCAGAAGTGGGCATATGTGATAATAGTAGGAACTTTCTCTAAAAAACAAGTTAAGATTAACACAACAGTTGCAACTCAACAGTCATCTACAGTGCATTCGGAAAGTATTCAGACCTCTTGACTTTTCCCACATTCTTTTACGTTACAGCCTTATTCTAAAATTGTCTAAATTGTTTTTTTCCCTCATCAATTTACACACAATACTCTATAATGACAAAGCAAAAACACGTTTTTTTACATTTTTGCAAATGTAAAAAAAAAAAGTATTCAGACCCTTTACTCAGTACTTTGTTGAACCACCAGCGACTACAGCCTCGAGTCTTCTTGGGTATGACGCTATAAACTTGGCACACCTGTATTTAGGGAGTTTCTCCCATTCTTCTCTGCAGATCTTCTCAAGCTCTGTCATTTTGGATGGGGAGCTTTGCTGCACAGCTATTTTCAGGTCTCTCCAGAGATGTTAGATTGGGTTCAAGTACGGGCTCTGGCTGGGCCACTCAGAGACATTCAAAGACTTGTCCCGAAGCCACTCCTGCGTTGTCTTGGCTGTGTGTTTAGGGTCATTGTGCTATTCAAAGGTGAACCTTCATTCCAGTCTAAGGTCCTGAGCGCTCTGGAGCAGGTTTTCTTTGAAGGATCTCTCTGTCGATCCTGACTAGTCTCCCAGTCCCTGCCACTAAAAAACATCCCCACAGCATGATGCTGCCACCACCATGCTTCACGGTAGGAATGGTCCCAGGTTTCCTCCAGACATGACGCTTGGTATTCAGGCCAAAGAGAATCTTGTTTCTCATGGTCTGAGAGTCTTTAGGTGCCTTTTGGCAAACACCAAGCGAGCTGTCGTGCCTTTTACTGAGGAGTGACTTCCGTCTCGCCACTCTACCATAAAGGCCTGAATGGTGGAGTGCTGCAGAGATGGTTGTCCTTCTGGAATGTTCTCCCATCTCCACAGAGGAACTCTAGAGCTCTGTCAGAGTGACCATTAGGTTCTTGGTCACTTCCCTGACCAAGGACCTTCTCCCCCGATTGCTCAGATTGGCCGTGCTGCCAGCTCTAGGAAGAGTCTTGGTGGTTCCAAACTTCTTCCATTTAAGAATGATGAAGGCCACTGTGTTCTTGGGGACCTTCAATGCTTCCCCAGATCTGTGCCTCGTCAAAATCCTGTCTTGGAGCTCTACGAAAAATTCCATCGACCTCATTGCTTGGTTTTTGCTCTGACATGCACTGTCAACTGTGGGACCTTATATAGACAGGTGTGTGCCTTTCCAAATCATGTCCAATCAATTGAATTTACCAAAGGTGGACTCTAAACAAGTTGTAGAAACAACTCAAGGATGATCAATGGAAACAGGATGCACTTGAGCTCAATTTTGAGTCTCATAGGAAAGGGTCTGAATACTTATGTAAATAAGGTATGAAAAAAAATGTAAAAATTTTTGGGGGGCAAAAATGTCTAAAAACCTGATTTTGCTTTGTCATTATGAGGTATTGTGTGTAGATTGCTGAGGATTTTAGCAATTTTTTAAATCAAATTTAGAATAAGGCTGTAACGTAACAAAATGTGGAAAAAGTCAAGGGGTTTGAATACTTTCCGAAGGCACTGTATTCGCTGCCCAAATTGCGGGCAGCGCATTTAAAACAATCTATCTTATAGAAACTAATAATGATCCGTGTCCAAATCAGGCATTTTTGGTGTAGTAACTTATTTATTTTTTTTATAATTTTTCTTCTGTATAGACAGGAGTAGGCTACTTATTCTATATATCATTGAATTCAATGTATTTTATAGGGAGCAGACGGACAGGAAGTGTTATGTTTTGTTATAGGTGATGGGCCGGGTGCTGTTAGGAGCAGACAGACAGGAAGTTCCTTTGACGCTGTATAAATATTATGTTGATATACCCTGTGCATTGTAATAACCTCCAGGTGATGGATATGATGGACTGGGTGTTGCTGGGAGCAGACAGACAGGAAGTTCCTGTGACAGTATATCCTGATCAGGACTTGGTGGAAGCGGACCTTAGTGATGTACCTGATGTCTACCAAGACCTCCTCTGGCACGCTCCTAGAACGTACCTGGGAGACAAGGTACGGACAAGATACCACACCATACAATACACTTTATTGTCCCCAAAGTCTTAGACACACAATCCTTATGTATTTTTATTTTTATTTAACCTTTATTTAACTAGGCAAGTCAGTTAAGAACAAATTCTTATTTACAAAGACAGCCTACCCCCGGCCAAACCAGGACGACACTGGGCCAATTGTGCGCCACCTTACGGGACACCCAATCACAGCCGGTTGTGATACAGCCTGGATTCGAACCTGGGTGTCTGTAGGTGACGCCTCAAGCACTGAGACGCAGTGCCTTAGTCCACTGCGCCAATCGGGAGTCTGTAAATAGTAATAGAAAATATATTTTACGCATAGTAACATACATTGCAATGATTCCAGGGTCACAAAGACTCGCAGTGGGTCCAAGAGTTAAAATGGAGGAACACCTGTAGTCGACAAGACAAAGACGAGGGAGGAAGAGGCTTAAACACAACAATAGCTTGGCCCTTGTGCAGGCGGGAGCTGGCGGGGCCTGTGGGTGGGTGGAATGAATGCTTCACTAGGTGTCATTTAGCCAGAGGGCCCTCATAGAGGTACTGTGTTCACCATGCCAAGGAGAGGGAGAGGGTTGGTGGGGCAAGAGAAGTCTACATCAGATTACACTAGTGCTACGGGCTACATATAGTCACACACACACACACACACACACACACAATAAAGAGATGTGTAGACAGCCAGCGGTTATAGAGATAATGATGGTTGTTTTGTCTAGAATATAACACCTTTAATGTGAGATTTTTATCTCTCTCTTTGAACATACTTAGTTATCTTCCTCTAGGATTTATTGTCTGACCACAAGTCTGTTTCTGTCTGTCTGTCTGTCTGTCTGTCTGTCTGTCTGTCTGTCTGTCTGTCTGTCTGTCTGTCTGTCTGTCTGTCTGTCTGTCTGTCTGTCTGTCTGTCTGTCTGTCTGTCTGTCTGTCTGTCTGTCTGTCTGTCTGTCTGTCTGTCTGTCTGTCTGTCTGTCTGCTTCATTCTCTCTCTCTCATCCCCCTCTCTCCCTCCCTCTCTCTCCTCTCTCTCTCTCTCTCTCTCTCCACCCCTCTCTCTCTCTCCATCCCTCCCTCCCTCTCCCCCCTCTCTCTTCATCTCTGTCTAGGTATCGTCTTATGGAGGCTATCTGCGGTATCGTCTCCACACTCAGACTATGAGAGGAGATGTTCTTTCTCTACCCACTGAGGCCTCTCGACCTGACATCATTCTCAAGGTAAACAACCCACCGCAGTGTACCATGGCTTTACATCTAAACACATTGCCCAGATGTACTTTCTACATTTAACCCTGGTGCTTAGTATCCTTTGATGTCTATGGAAGAAATTATGTGTTTGCCTTACTTGACATAAACTAGCTATTAGTAAAGAGTAAAAAGGTTATGTCTGTGTCAAGAAGCCAGAAGAGCAGGGAACTGAAGGTTGGCTAGTGTATCTGTGCTGTTAAAAGATATGTCTGTGTGTCTACAGGGTAACCAGATGACCCTGGTGTTCATTGAGAGAGAATATTCTTCACCTGAAGAACCACACCTGGGGATAGTCCACATGCTGGAGGTAGGACACTGACCTGACCTCCTGGAGGTAGTCCACATGGTGGAGGTAGGACACTGACATGGCCTCCTGGAAATAGTCCACACGCTGGAGGTAGGACACTGACCTCCTGGAGATAGTCCACATGCTGGAGGTAGGACACTGACCTGACCTCCTGGAGATAGTCCACATGCTGGAGGTAGGACACTGACCTGACCTCCTGGAGATAGTCCACATGATGGAGGTAGGAGACTGACCTCCTGGAGATAGTCCACATGATGGAAGTAGGACACAGACCTGACCTCCTGGAGATAGTCCACATGGTGGAGGTAGGACACTGACCTGACCTCCTGGGGATAGTCCACATGGTGGAGGTAGGACACTGACCTGACCTCCTGGGGATAGTCCACATGGTGGAGGTAGGACACTGACCTGACCTCCTGGGGATAGTCCACATGGTGGAGGTAGAACACTGACATGGCCTCCTGGGGATAGTCCACATGGTGGAGGTAGGACACTGACCTCCTGGAGATCCACATGGTGGAGGTAGGACACTGACCTGACCACCTGAAGATAGTCCACATGCTGGAGGTAGGACACTGACCTCCTGGAAATAGTCCACATGCTGGAGGTAGGACACTGGCCTCCTGGGGATAGTCCACACACTGGAGGTAGGACACTGACCTCCTGGAGATAGTCCACATGCTGGAGGTAGGACACTGACCACCTGGGGATAGTCCACATGGTGGAGGTAGGACACTGACCTCCTGGAGATAGTCCACATGCTGGAGGTAGGACACTGGCCTCCTGGGGATAGTCCACATGGTGGAGGTTGGACACTAACCTCCTGGGGATAGTGCACATGCTGGAGATAGGACACTGACCACCTGGAGATAGTCCACATGGTGGAGGTAGGACACTGGCCTCCTGGAGATAGTCCACATGGTGGAGGTAAGACACTGACCTGGACTCCTGGGGATAGTCCACACGCTGGAGGTAGGACACTGGCCTCCTGGGGATAGTCCACATGGTGGAGGTAGGACACTGACCTCCTGGAGATAGTCCACATGCTGGAGGTAGGACACTGACCTGACCTCCTGGGGATAGTCCACATGGTGGAGGTAGGACACTGACCTCCTGGAGATAGTCCACATGTTGGAGGTAGGACACTGACCTGACCTCGTGGGGATAATCCACATGATGGAGGTAGGACACTGACCTCCTGGGGATAGTCCACATGGTGGAGGTAGGACACTGACCTACATTATGACACCATCGTGACATCACAATACCCATGCCTGCTCTCCAACCTGTCTCTCTCTCTCTCACCCCCGTCTCTCTCTCTCACCCCCGTCTCTCTCTCTCTCTCACCCCCGTCTCTCTCTCTCTCTCTCTCTCTCACCCCCGTCTCTCTCTCTCTCACCCCCGTCTCTCTCTCTCTCACTCTCTCTCTCTCCGTCTCTCTCTCACCCCGTCTCTCTCTCTCTCTCCCCCGTCTCTCTCTCTCTCTCTCACCCCCGTCTCTCTCTCTCTCACCCCGTCTCTCTCTCTCTCTCACCCCCGTCTCTCTCTCTCTCACCCCCGTCTCTCTCTCTCTCTCACCCCCGTCTCTCTCTCACCCCCGTCTCTCTCTCACCCCCGTCTCTCTCTCACCCCCGTCTCTCTCTCTCTATCTCTCTCTCTCTCTCTACCCCCAGGGAAGTTTCCGCCACGCCCAGACGGGTAACGTGGTGTCTAGAGAGGAACTGATGATGGTTCTGGTGGGTTTAGAGTCTCTCCAGATCAGAGCTCTCCACTCCCAGTCTGCCCACACTGTGTCGCTACGCGGGGTCGTGCTGGAGGGAGCACAGACCCTGCCCACGGGGCAACATGCCAACAACGTAGAGCTCTGCCTCTGTCCTGCGAACTACCAGGGAGACTCCTGTCAGGTTGGTGTTATTACTGAGGAAAGGGGGATACCTAGTCAGTTATACAACAGAAAGGGGGATACCTAGTCAGTTATACAACAGAAAGGGAAAGGGGGGATACCTAGTCAGTTATACAACAAAAAGGGGGGATACCTAGTCAGTTATACAACAGAAAGGGGGGATACCTAGTCAGTTGTACAACAGAAAGGGGGATACCTAGTCAGTTGTACAACACAAAGGGGGGATACCTAGTCAGTTGTACAACAGAAAGGGAAAGGGGGATACCTAGTCAGTTATACAACAGAAAGGGGGGATACCTAGTCAGTTGTACAACAGAAAGGGGGGATACCTAGTCAGTTGTACAACAGAAAGGGGGATACCTAGTCAGTTATACAACAGAAAGGGAAAGGGGGGATACCTAGTCAGTTGTACAACAGAAAGGGGGGATACCTAGTCAGTTGTACAACAGAAAGGGAAAGGGGGGATACCTAGTCAGTTATACAACAGAAAGGGAAAGGGGGGATACCTAGTCAGTTGTACAACAGAAAGGGGGGATACATAGACAGTTGAACAACAGAAAGGGGGGATACCTAGTCAGTTGTACAACAGAAAGGGGGGATACCTAGTCAGTTGTACAACAGAAAGGGGGGATACCTAGTCAGTTGTACAAAGCAAAGGGGGTATACCTAGTCAGTTGTACAACAGTAAGGGGGATACCTAGTCAGTTGTAGAACAGAAAGGGAAAGGGGGGATACCTAGTCAGTTGTACAACAGAAAGGGAAAGGGGGGATACCTAGTCAGTTGTACAACAGAAAGGGGGGATACCTAGTCAGTTGTACAACAGAAATGGGGGATACCTAGTCAGTTGTACAACAGAAAGGGGGATACCTAGTCAGTTGTTCAACAGAAAGGGAAAGGGGGGATACCTAGTCAGTTGTACAACAGAAAGGGGGGATACCTAGTCAGTTGTACAACAGAAAAGGGGGATACCTAGTCAGTTGTACAAAAGAAAGGGGGATACCTAGTCAGTTATACAACAGAAAGGGGGGATACCTAGTCAGTTATACAACAGAAAGGGGGGATACCTAGTCAGTTATACAACAGAAAGGGGGGATACCTAGTCAGTTATATAACAGAAAGGGGGGATACCTAGTCAGTTGTACAACAGAAAGGGGGATACCTAGTCAGTTGTACAACAGAAAGGGGGTGATACCTAGTCAGTTGTACAACAGAAAGGGGGGATACCTAGTCAGTTATACAACAGAAAGGGGGATACCTAGTCAGTTGTACAACAGAAAGGGGGGATACCTAGTCAGTTGTACAACAGAAAGGGGGGATACCTAGTCAGTTGTACAACAGAAAGGGGGATACCTAGTCAGTTATACAACAGAAAGGGAAAGGGGGGATACCTAGTCAGTTGTACAACAGAAAGGGGGGATACCTAGTCAGTTATACAACAGAAAGGGAAAGGTGGGATACCTAGTCAGTTATACAACAGAAAGGGGGATACCTAATCAGTTGTACAACAGAAAGGGGGGATACCTAGTCAATTATACAACAGAAAGGGGGGATACCTAGTCAGTTGTACAACATTAAGGGAAAGGGGGGATACCTAGTCAGTTGTACAACAGAAAGGGGGATACCTAGTCAGTTGTACAACAGAAAGGGAGGAATCCTAGTCAGTTGTACAACAGAAAGGGGAAATACCTAGTAAGTTGTACACCAGAAAGGGGGATACCTAGTCAGTTGTACAACAGAAAGGGAGGATAACTAGTCAGTTGTACAACAGAAAGGGGGATACCTAGTCAGTTGTACAACAGAAAGGGAAAGGGGGGATACCTAGTCAGTTGTACAACAGAAAGGGGGATACCTAGTCAGTTGTACAACAGAAAGGGAGGATACCTAGTCAGTTGTACAACAGAAAGGGAGGATACCTAGTCAGTTGTACAACAGAAAGGGGAAATACCTAGTCAGTTGTACAACAGAAAGTGGGGGATAGCTAGTCAGTTGAACAACAGAAAGGGAAAGGGGGGATACCTAGTCAGCTGTACAACAGAAAGGGGGATACCTAGTCAGTTGTACAACAGAAAGTGGGGGATAGCTAGTCAGTTGAACAACAGAAAGGGAAAGGGGGGATACCTAGTCAGCTGTACAACAGAAAGGGAAAGGGGGGATACCTAGTCAGTTATACAACAGAAAGGGGGGATACCTAGTCAGTTGTACAACAGAAAGGGGGGGATACCTAGTCAGTTGTACAACAGAAAGGGGGGATTCCTAGTCAGTTGTACAACAGAAAGGGGGATACCTAGTCAGTTATACAACAGAAAGGGGGATACCTAGTCAGTTGTACAACAGAAAGGGGGATACCTAGTCAGTTGTACAACAGAAAGGGGGATACCTAGTCAGTTGTAGAACAGAAAGAGGGGATACCTAGTCAGTTGTACAACAGAAAGGGAAAGGGGGGATACCTAGTCAGTTATACAACAGAAAGGGGGGATACCTAGTCAGTTGTACAACAGAAAGGGGGGATACCTAGTCAATTATACAACAGAAAGGGGGGATACCTAGTCAGTTGTACAACATTAAGGGAGGATACCTAGTCAGTTGTACAACAGAAAGGGGGATACCTAGTCAGTTGTACAACAGAAAGGGGGATACCTAGTCAGTTGTACAACAGAAAGGGAGGATACCTAGTCAGTTGTACAACAGAAAGTGGAAATACCTAGTCAGTTGTACAACAGAAAGGGGGGATACCTAGTCAGTTATACAACAGAAAGGGGGGATACCTAGTCAGTTGTACAACAGAAAGGGGGGGATACCTAGTCAGTTGTACAACAGAAAGGGGGATACCTAGTCAGGTATACAACAGAAAGGGAGGATACCTAGTCAGTTGTACAACAGAAAGGGGGGATACCTAGTCAGTTGTACAACAGAAAGGGGGGATTCCTAGTCAGTTGTACAACAGAAAGGGGGATACCTAGTCAGTTATACATTAGAAAGGGGGATACCTAGTCAGTTATACAACAGAAAGGGGGGATACCTAGTCAGTTGTATAACAGAAAGGGGGATAGCTAGTCAGTTGTACAACAGAAAGGGAAAGGGGGGATACCTAGTCAGTTATACAACAGAAAGGGGGGATACCTAGTCAGTTGTACAACAGAAAGGGGGGATTCCTAGTCAGTTGTACAACAGAAAGGGGGATACCTAGTCAGTTATACATTAGAAAGGGGGATACCTAGTCAGTTATACAACAGAAAGGGGGGATACCTAGTCAGTTGTATAACAGAAAGGGGGATAGCTAGTCAGTTGTACAACAGAAAGGGAAAGGGGGGATACCTAGTCAGTTATACAACAGAAAGGGGGGATACCTAGTCAGTTGTACAACAGAAAGGGGGATTCCTTGTCAGTTGTACAACAGAAAGGGGATACCTAGTCAGTTATACAACAGAAAGGGGGATACCTAGTCAGTTGTACAACAGAAAGGGGGATACCTAGTCAGTTATACAACAGAAAGGGGGGATACCTAGTCAGTTGTACAACAGAAAGGGGGGATACCTAGTCAGTTATACAACAGAAAGGGGGATACCTAGTCAGTTGTACAACAGAAAGGGGGGATACCTAGTCAGTTGTACAACAGAAAGGGGGGATACCTAGTCAGTTGTACAACAGAAAGGGAAAGGGGGGGATACCTAGTCAGTTATACAACAGAAAGGGAAAGGGGGATACCTAGTCAGTTGTTCAACAGAAAAGGAAAGGGGGGATACCTAGTCAGTTGTACAACAGAAAGGGGGGATACCTAGTCAGTTGTACAACAGAAAGGGGGGATACCTAGTCAGTTGTACAACAGAAAGGGGGGATACCTAGTCAGTTGTACAACAGAAAGGGGGGATACCTAGTCAGTTGTACAACAGAAAGGGGGGGATACCAAGTCAGTTATATAACAGAAAGGGGGGATACCTAGTCAGTTATACAACAGAAACTGCCGATGTTACCAGCTTGCTGGCTCAGAATTCGAACCAAAGCTCTTAACCTCTACCTGCCTACAATGTGTGGATCTATTTATGTAGATACAGTCATCCTATATAATTAGGTGTGAATAAGCAGGAAGTATATGTCCATAAATAAGTTCATACAGATAGGAATCAAGTCTGAATCTCTCTCTCTCTCTCTCTCTCTCTCTCTCTCTCTCTCCTCCTATTCCTCTCTCTCCATCATCCTCATCTTCTCTCTCTCTCTCCTCTTCCTCTCTCTCCATCATCCTCATCTTCTCTCTCTCCTCCTCTCTCTCTCTCTCTCTCGCTCCTCTTCTCTCTCTCTCTCTTCCTCTCTCGCTCCTCCTCCTCTTCTCTCTCTTCCACTTCTCTCTCTCTCGCTCCTCTTCTCTCTCTCTCTCTCTCGCTCCTCCTCCTCCTCTCTCTCCTCCTCCTCTCTCTCCCACTCTCCTCCTCTTCCTCCTCTCTCTATCCTCTTCTCTCTCTCTCCTTCTCTCTCTCACCTCCTCTTTCTCTCTCTCTCTCCTCATCTTCCTCTCTCTCCATCATCCTCATCTTCTCTCTCTCTCTCTCTCCTCCTCTCTCTCTCTCCTCCTCTTCCTCTCTCTCTATCCTCCTCTTCCTCTCTCCATCATCCTCATCTTCTCTCTCTCCTCCTCTCTCTCTCTCCTCTTCCTCTCTCTCCATCATCCTCATCTTCTCTCTCTCTCCTCTTCCTCTCTCCATCATCCTCATCTTCTCTCTCTCCTCCTCCTCCTCTCTCTCTCTCGCTCCTCTTCTCTCTCTCTCTCTCTCTCTCTCTCTCTCTCTCTCTCTCTCTCCTCTCTCTCTCTCTCTCTCTCTCTCTCTCCTCCTCTCTCTCTCACTCTCCTCCTCTCTCTCCTCCTCCTTCTCTCTCTCTCGCTCTTCTCCTCTTCTCTCTCTCTCTCTCTCCTCCTCCTCTCTCTCCCTCTCTCCTCCCTCCTCCTCCCCTCTCTCTCTCTCTCTCTCTCTCTCCCTCTCCTCCTCCTCCTCTCTCCTCCTTTTTCCTCCTCTCCAGCAATGTGCTCCAGGGTACTACAGAGACACTAAGGGTCTGTTCCTGGGGAAGTGTGTTCCCTGCAACTGTAATGGCCACTCTGACCAGTGTCTGGACGGGTCTGGAGTCTGTGAGGTGAGTGCTGCAAACACACACACACACACACACACACACACACACACACACACACACACACACACACACACACACACACACACACACACACACACACACACACACACACGTAAATGATAGGTTGTTCCTGGGTGGATCAGGAAGCTGTATCAAATTGGAAGATGCACACTCTCCTCTCTTTGCAAGGAATTTTTATATGACATCAATGTTTTGTCTTTCCAGCTGAATTATAGTCAGCACTATAACACAATAGCCTCACCTCAAAGGGTGGGTGTCTTTTTGAATTTATACTTCCTCGATGAAATAACGCTGATGGTAGAGTTTACAGCATCATTAACATCAGTGGGACCAAGTAGAGTAAATGTTTTGACTACTGCTACATTTAACTACTGCTAAATGCTACTACATTTAACTACTACTAAATACAAGTACATTTAACTACTGCTAAATACAACTACATGTAATTACTGCTAAATACAACAACATTTAACTACTGCTAAATACAACTACATTTAACTACTGCTAAATACAACTACATGTAATTACTGCTAAATACAACTACATGTAACTACTACTAAATACAACTACATTTAACTACTGCTAAATACAACTACATGTAATTACTGCTAAATACAACAACATTTAACTACTACTAAATACAACTACATGTAACTACTGCTAAATACAACGACATTTAACTACTACTAAATACAACTACATGTAACTACTGCTAAATAAAATGACATTTAACTACTACTAAATACAACTACATGTAATTACTGCTAAATACAACGACATTTAACTACTACTAAATACAACTACATTTAACTACTGCTAAATACAACTACATGTAATTACTGCTAAATACAACGACATTTAACTACTACTAAATACAACTACATGTAACTACTGCTAAATACAACGACATTTAACTACTACTAAATACAACTACATGTAACTACTGCTAAATAAAATGACATTTAACTACTACTAAATACAACTACATGTAATTACTGCGAAATACAACGACGTTTAACTACTACTAAATACAACTACATTTAACTACTGCTAAATACAACTACATTTAACTACTGCTAAATACAACTACATGTAATTACTGCTAAATACAACTACATGTAACTACTACTAAATACAACTACATTTAACTACTGCTAAATACAACTACATGTAATTACTGCTAAATACAACAACATTTAACTACTACTAAATACAACTACATGTAACTACTGCTAAATACAACGACATTTAACTACTACTAAATACAACTACATGTAACTACTGCTAAATAAAATGACATTTAACTACTACTAAATACAACTACATGTAATTACTGCTAAATACAACGACATTTAACTACTACTAAATACAACTACATTTAACTACTGCTAAATACAACTACATGTAATTACTGCTAAATACAACGACATTTAACTACTACTAAATACAACTACATGTAACTACTGCTAAATACAACGACATTTAACTACTACTAAATACAACTACATGTAACTACTGCTAAATAAAATGACATTTAACTACTACTAAATACAACTACATGTAATTACTGCGAAATACAACGACGTTTAACTACTACTAAATACAACTACATTTAACTACTGCTAAATACAACTACATTTAACTACTGCTAAATACAACTACATGTAATTACTGCTAAATACAACTACATGTAACTACTACTAAATACAACTACATTTAACTACTGCTAAATACAACTACATGTAATTACTGCTAAATACAACGACATTTAACTACTACTAAATACAACTACATGCAACTACTGCTAAATAAAATGACATTTAACTACTACTAAATACAACTACATGTAACTACTGCTAAATAAAATGACATTTAACTACTGCTAAATACAACTACATGTAATTACTGCTAAATACAACTACATTTAACTACTACTAAATACAACTACATGTAATTACTGCTAAATACAACGAGATTTAACTACTACTAAATACAACTACATGTAATTACTGCTAAATACAACGAGATTTAACTACTACTAAATACAACTACATGTAATTACTGTTAAATACAACGAGATTTAACTACTACTAAATACAACTACATGTAATTACTGTTAAATACAACGAGATTTAACTACTACTAAATACAACTACATGTAATTACTGCTAAATACAACGAGATTTAACTACTACTAAATACAACTACATGTAATTACTGTTAAATACAACGAGATTTAACTACTACTAAATACAACTACATGTAATTACTGTTAAATACAACGAGATTTAACTACTACTAAATACAACTACATGTAATTACTGTTAAATACAACGAGATTTAACTACTACTAAATACAACTACATGTAATTACTGCTAAATACAACGAGATTTAACTACTACTAAATACAACTACATGTAATTACTGTTAAATACAACGAGATTTAACTACTGCTTGAAACATCAAAAATGTATTGAACCCTTATTTTACCAGGTAAGTTGACTGAGAACACATTCTCATTTGCAGCAACAACCTGGGGAATAGTTACAGGGGAGAGGAGTGAATGAGCCAATTGGAAACTGGGGATTATTAGGTGACCATGATGGTTTGAGGGCCAGATTGGGAATTTAGCCAGGACACCAGGGTTAACACCCCTACTCTTATGATAAGAACCATGGGATCTTTAGTGACCACAGAGAGTCAGGACAAGCCTTTAACATGCCATCTGAAAGACTGCACCCAATTTTATCACTCAAGTAATCATTGATGTATTTATTACCCCCCCAAAAAAAAGCTTAGCATTTTAAGGCCAGGCACCACAGGCTGAAAAGGACATTTTTGCATCTACCTGTCAATTTTGAGATTTGTTGGTATTTGGTTCGTTCATATTTTCAAAAAGTAAACATAAACAAATCAAAAACTTGATAAATGTACAGCATCAACATTTTAACCACTTTAAAATGGACACATTAATCGTTTTAAAGCTCACTGCATTAAATTACACATCATTTTAAAGCTCATTTCATAGAGCATGTTACACATTGGACATTACCTGAGTGGACAAAACATTAGGAACACCTTCCTAACATTGCGTTGTACCCCGTTTTGCCCTCAGAACAGCCTCAATTCGTTGAGGCATGGACTCTACAAGGTGTTGAGAGCGTTCCACAGGGATGCTGGCCCATGTTTGACTCCAATGCTTCCCACAGTTGTGTCAAGTTGACTGGATGTCCTTTGGGTGGTGGACCATTCTTGATACATACGGGGAACTGTTGAGTGTGAAAAACCTCAGCAGCGTTGCAGTTCTTGACACAAACCGGTTCGCCTGGCACCTACTACCATAACCCCTTTCAAAGGCATTTCAAAACCCCTTCTTTAACCTGTCTCCTCCCCCTTCATCTACACTGATTGAAGTGGATTTAACAGGTGACATCAATAAAGGATCATAGCTTTTACCTGGATTCACCTGGTCAGTCTATGTAGTGTATATTTAGTAACTTACTTTGAAGAGATGGTGTTTGGTAGTCTAATTTATATGTACTTGTCTTCAACTGCCATTTCCTGAAAGTCAGACTCCTCCCACACGCCAACTCATTTTCCTGAGCTTCAGAAGCATCTGCATTCATCATAGTTGGTGTGTTTATCCTTAGATATATAGATATAGATATATATATAGATATATATATATAGATATATTCACCAGACTTGACCAGAGGCAATTTTTGATATATTGTACAAATATTATTCTAGATTACATTTTTTTTTTTTTATAATAATAATAATTCACCCAAAAATGCATTTTACATAAATGTATTTTGTATTTTACAGATTATAAAAATGAAAAAAGGATTTGTCCACAATGTGCTCTGGACATGTCCGATCCTGGAGTGTCTTAACAAAATAAAACCAAAATATTTAGTCTGACTTCATCCAGTGTCCCGAAAAAAAAATGGATTTACCTCATTTGCATATCTTAATAAAATATTTCAGAGAAATTGTAATACAGAAAAAGGTATTATACTTGTGTCTACATTCAACTGCTAAACATCGATTTGTGATTTAATTAAGGAGGGGGGGGGGGGGGGGGGGAAATGACCCTATGAGGGTGTGGTGCCCCGACCTTAATGTCTACGATTGTCACGTTCATCTGAAGGAGTAGACCAAGGCGCAGCGTACTTAGAGTTCCACATGTTTAATAAATATCAAACTCACCAAAACAATACCGATGAAAACAAAGCGTGACGTTCTGGGCTGCTCACAGGCAGCTACACAAACACAAGATCCCACAAAGTACAGGTGGGGGAAAAGGCTGCCTAAGTATGATTCCTAATCAGAGACAACAATAGTCAGCTACCTCTGATTAGGAACCATACTCGGCCCAAAACAAAGAAATACAAAAACATAGAAAAAGGAATATAGAACGCCCACCCCAGTCACACCCTGGCCTAACCAAAATAGAGAACAAAACCCTCTCTATGGCCAGGTCGTGACAACGATTCTTTACCCTTTATCATCTTGTTGTTGTTGTTGTTGTTGTTGTTTCTCTTAGAACTGTCAACACAACAGGGCTGGAGACCACTGTGAAAAGTGTCTCGGTGGTTTCCTTGGTAACAACTCTCTGGATGGACAGGCCCAGTCCTGTGACACCTGTCCCTGTCCTCTACAAGTGGCCTCCAACAAGTTAGTAACCTCTCTCCTTTTTTCTCTCCTCATTCCTCATTTATCCCCTTCGTTTGCTCAACTTTCAAATATTGTAGAAACTGTACATTTGTTTTTTTGGTTTTCCTGACTACAACTTCCGACTTCAATGTAATCTCTCTCTTGTGTAGTTTTGCAGTGGGCTGTGTAGAGAAACCCAACAGGATGGTGTGTCTCTGTATGCCTGGCTATGCTGGGCCCAAGTGTGCAAGGTCAGTACTACATAGAATGTTGATAAATGCCATATATTATACAGTTATATTATTGTGACACGGCTGTGATATGTGACGTGTTGCCGTGAGTCCACAAATTAAACTGGAAGTGAAGAGAGCAGTTTTAGGAAGAAGAATGCTGTTTTTTTTTTTTTTAATTGACTGAAATCATTTTTAAACCGTTACAAATACTCTTGTACCCATTTCTGTCTCCTCCTCCTTTCTCCTGTCTCCTCCCTCTCCCAGGTGTGCTCCCGGTTTCTACGGCAACCCCATGGTGATTGGCAGCACGTGCCAGCCCTGCCATTGCCATGACAACACGGACCCCAACATGCTGTTCAGCGACTGTGACGGGCTGACGGGCGAGTGTCACAGCTGCATGCACAACACCGCTGGGGCGCACTGCGAAATCTGTGCCCCTGGTTTCCACGGTGACGCCATCACTGCCAAGAACTGCACCAGTAAGATCAAAAGGCCTGATCTTGACAACGCACACACAGACACACTCACCCACACACACACACACACTCTAGGCTAATCCCAGTTTACAACGCCTCTCCCCTCTGCACTAAATGTCTGTCTCTTTAATTCAGGAAGTCTCAAAGACTAGTTTTGTTTTCACAAGGTCCTATCCTCTTAACTTCTATTGTGGATCTGCTTCTCTGTGAGAAGTGTGTACTGTGTAGCTGTTTGCACTGTTTAGTGATTCCACATCTGTCTGTACATGACTTCCTGTTGCTGAAGTGAATACGTAATAACCCCTGTCTTATTTACCCAGGATGCAACTGCTCCCCATGTGGCACGGCGTCATGTGACCCTCACACAGGACAGTGCCAGTGTAAACCTGGTGTGACCGGACCCCACTGTAACTGCTGTGAGGTTCGTCCTCAGTTTATTTCCCTTATTCATATTCATGTGTGTTATGACAATAATTCCTCTTAACTCATCTCGGGAACCCAGAACCAAACAAATATTGGCAGAGACTAACTCTTAACCAACTTATATAAACCTGAATATATCGTTGATCCTGATTGCTTGTCTCTGGAAAGCTTATTATCATTGTTAGTTATGATATCTTCATTACCTAGCTGTGTCAATAATGTGTCGTGTTTCAGGACGGTGCGTTTGGCTACGAGTCGTGCTCCGGGTGTCGTCGTTGTGACTGTGACGCGGCTGCGGCCCTGGTCCAACCGTGTGACCCCAGGAACGGTTCGTGTGCCTGCCAGCCAGGGGTCAATGGACCTAACTGTCGCCAGTGTGCCCCTGGGTACTGGGACTACAGTCCTGAGGGCTGCAAGAGTGAGTTATACCTACCTACTACGTTCTTAGAAAAACGGGTTCCAAAAGGGTTCTTCGGCGGTCCCCATAGGAGAACCCTTTTTGGTTCCAGATAGAACCCTTTTTGGTTCCAGATAGAACCCTCTGTATAAACAGTTTTACATGGAACCCACTAGGGTTTTTTACCTGGAACCAAAAGAGTTCTACCAGGAACCTAAAGGGATTCCTCAAAGGGTTCTCCTATGGGGACAGCCGAATAACCCTTTTAGGTTCTAGAGCATGTTTTTTGCTAAGCGTGTACTGTATAAAAGTATATATTTAAGCAATAAGGCCCGGGGGGTGTGTTATATGGCCAATATATCACAGCTAAGGCTGTTCTAAGGCACGACGCAACGCAGAGTGCCTGGATACAGCCCTTAGCCGTGGTATATTGGCCATATACCACAAACCCCCGAGGTGCCTTATTGCTATTATAAACTGGTTACCAACGTAATTAGAGCAGTGAATATACATGTTTTGTCATACCCGTGGTATACGGTCTGATATACCATGGCTGTCAGCCAATCAGCATTCAGGGCTCGAACCACCCGGGTTTATAATATAGAAGTATACACTGAGTGTACAAAATATTAAGAACACGTTCCTAATATTGAGTTGAACCCCCTTTTTCCCTCAGAACAGCCTCAATTCGTCGGGGCATGGAGTCTACAAGGTGCCGAAAGCGTTTCCACGGGGACGCTGGCCCTCGTTGACTCCAATGCTTCCCACAGTTGTGTCAAGTTGGCTGGAAACTGTTGGAAACTGACGAATGTGAAAAACCCAGCAGCGCTGCAGTTCTTAACACACGGAAACCGGTGTGCCTGGTACCGACTACCATACCCCGCTCAAAGGCACTTACATATTTTGTCTTGTCCATTCACCCTCTGAACGGTACAC
>NC_138303.1:9652500-9695000 GCF_965601325.2 Salmo salar
ACAGTATACTGCTGTTACTGTCTATCCTTTACCCCTACCTACAGTATACTGCTGTTACTGTCTATTATCTATCCTTTACCCCTACCTACAGTATACTGCTGTTACTGTCTATTATCTATCCTTTACCCCTACCTACAGTATACTGCTGTTACTGTCTATTACCTATCCTTTACCCCTACCTACAGTATACTGCTGTTACTGTCTATTATCTATCCTTTACCCCTACCTACAGTATACTGCTGTTACTGTCTATTATCTATCCTTTATCCCTACCTACAGTATACTGCTGTTACTGTCTATCCTTTACCCCTACCTACAGTATACTGCTGTTACTGTCTATTATCTATCCTTTACCCCTACCTACAGTATACTGCTGTTACTGTCTATTATCTATCCTTTACCCCTACCTACAGTATACTGCTGTTACTGTCTATCCTTTACCCCTACCTACAGTATACTGCTGTTACTGTCTATTACCTATCCTTTACCCCTACCTACAGTATACTGCTGTTACTGTCTATTATCTATCCTTTACCCCTACCTACAGTATACTGCTGCTACTGTCTATTATCTATCCTTTACCCCTACCTACAGTATACTGCTGTTACTGTTTATTATCTATCCTTTACCCCTACCTACAGTATACTGCTGTTACTGTCTATTATCTATCCTTTACCCCTACCTACAGTATACTGCTGTTACTGTCTATTATCTATCCTTTACCCCTACCTACAGTATACTGCTGTTACTGTCTATTACCTATCCTTTACCCCTACCTACAGTATACTGCTGTTACTGTCTATCCTTTACCCCTACCTACAGTATACTGCTGTTACTGTCTATTATCTATCCTTTACCCCTACCTACAGTATACTGCTGTTACTGTCTATTATCTATCCTTTACCCCTACCTACAGTATACTGCTGTTACTGTCTATTATCTATCCTTTACCCCTACCTACAGTATACTGCTGTTACTGTCTATTATCTATCCTTTACCCCTACCTACAGTATACTGCTGTTACTGTTTATTATCTATCCTTTACCCCTACCTACAGTATACTGCTGTTACTGTCTATTACCTATCCTTTACCCCTACCTACAGTATACTGCTGCTACTGTCTATTATCTATCCTTTACCCCTACCTACAGTATACTGCTGTTACTGTCTATTATCTATCCTTTACCCCTACCTACAGTATACTGCTGTTACTGTCTATCCTTTACCCCTACCTACAGTATACTGCTGTTACTGTCTATTATCTATCCTTTACCCCTACCTACAGTATACTGCTGTTACTGTCTATTATCTATCCTTTACCCCTACCTACAGTATACTGCTGTTACTGTCTATTACCTATCCTTTACCCCTACCTACAGTATACTGCTGTTACTGTCTATTATCTATCCTTTACCCCTACCTACAGTATACTGCTGTTACTGTCTATTATCTATCCTTTTCTCCTACCTACAGTATACTGCTGTTACTGTCTATTATCTATCCTTTACCCCTACCTACAGTATACTGCTGTTACTGTCTATTATCTATCCTTTACCCCTACCTACAGTATACTGCTGTTACTGTCTATTATCTACCCTTTACCCCTACCTACAGTATACTGCTGTTACTGTCTATTATCTATCCTTTACCCCTACCTACAGTATACTGCTGTTACTGTCTATTATCTATCCTTTACCACTACCTACAGTATACTGCTGTTACTGTCTATTATCTACCCTTTACCCCTACCTACAGTATACTGCTGTTACTGTCTATTATCTATCCTGTTGCCTAGTTACTTTATTCCTAGTTATATGTACATATCTACCTCAATTACCTTGTACCCCTGCACATGGACTCTGTACTGGTACCACCTGGCCACCCCTCATAGCCTGGTTCCTCTCTAGGTTTCTTCCTAGGTTCTGGCCTTTCTAGGGAGTTTTTCCTATCCACCGTGCTGTTTGGGGTTTTAGGCTGGGTTTCTGTACAGCACTTTGAGACATCAGCTGATGTAAGAAGGACTATATAAATACATTTGATTGATTGATTGATTGATTGACTGTGTACCCTGATCATACTAAACATTAGTAACACCTTTTTTAATCCCAAATCTCCTTCCTCCTCCCTCCTCCCCCCCCCCCCCCCCCCCCCCCCCCCCGTCCTCTCTAGGAGTACGAGCGTTTGGCCGCCCAGTTGGATGGTGCCAGGATGCCCCTGGTTGAAAAGGTGCAGACCTTTGCCCCCACCCTCAGTAAGATACCATTGGTGGAGGCAGCAGAGAAACACGCTGAACTACTCAATGAGCTGGCCATGAACCTCTCCAGGTGAGGAGTTGATGGATTCATCAATTGATGCATGGCTGATACGTTGGTTGATTGGTTTATTGATCTGGCCTCGACTTCACGTTTTTCTCCTCTGTGTTACAGTGTGATCTCCAACACCAACAAGGATGGTTTTATCCAGCGAGCGGTGAACGCGTCACGAGCGTACACCGACATCATCGCCGGAGTCAGAGACGCTGAGATTGCTGCTAACCAAGCTGCTGTGGATGCTCTGGAGGTAAGGACAACACACATGCACGTATTTTCCTACATTTGTGAGGACACTCTGAGACTCACAGAAAACTGCAGTATACTATATGCATTGAACATGTGTGGCACCTTAACGTTGCCATAACGGGCTTGTAAGAAACTAATATACAGTATGTTTTGTTACGGTGTTGATGCAGTCGTTGTTGATTTGTGCAGAATGTGAAGGGTCAGGACCTGGGCCAGGAAGCTGACGGTCTGAGGAATCACAGTTCTGAACTCCTGGAGGAAGCTGTCGCACTTCAACAGGAGCTGAATAATGGTACTGATGCAATAAGTATTGTTTCCTCCCACCTCAGATGAATAGAAATTCGGTTCGGTGATGAATAGGGGTTAGAAAATTCTGGAAACTTTCGTTCCAAATTGAAATCAGGAGGGATTTAACAGGGAGGAAACTAGGATTTCTGGGAAAACTGGGAATGAAGGTTAACAACCCTGGTGGTGAATGTCGAACGCTTGTCGTTTATTTATTTTATTTCATATGTTATTATTGCCTTTGTCCTGTCAGATCTGAAGCCTCGTCTCCGGGACGCCATGACTCGTCTGGATGAGGCCAAGCAGAAACACAAGACTCTACTGAAAGACCTTGAGATGGTACAGAGTAACCTCAACTTCAGCAGAGGTAAGGTCATACACACACACACACACACACACACACACACACACACACACACACACACACACACACACACACACACACACACACACACACACACACACACACACGTTCCAGACCATCGTCGTAAATAAGAACAGGTCCTCAACGAATACAAGTACAAAACAGACACATTTCTTGCTTAAACCCAGTCCAATAGTGCCTACCCTATCCCTCCAACCCTATCCCTCCAACCCTATCCCTCCAACCCTATCCCTCCAACCCTATCCCTCCAACCCTATCCCTCCTACCCTATCCCTCCTACCCTATCCCTCCTACCCTATATCTTCTACCCTGTCCCCTCTACCCTATCCCCTCTACCCTATCCCTCCAACCCTATCCCTTCTACCCTATCCCTCCCACCCTATCATTCCAACCCTATCCCTCCTACCCTATCCCTCCTACCCTATCCCTCCTACCCTATCCCTCCAACCCTATCCCTCCAACCCTATCCATCCTACCCTATCCCTCCTACCCTATCCCTCCAACCCTATCCCTCCTACCATATCCCCTCTACCCTATCCCTCCTACCCTGTCCCCTCTACCCTATCCCCTCTACCCTATCCCTCCTACCCTATCCTTCCAACCCTATCCCTCCTACCCTATCCCTCCAACCCTATCCCTCCTACCCTATCCCTCCTACCCTATCCTTCCAACCCTATCCCTCCAACCCAATCCCTATCACTCCTACCCTATCCCTGCTACCCTATCTCTCCTACCCTATCCCTCCAACCCTATCCCTTCAACCCTATCCCTCCAACCCTATCCCTTCTACCCTATCCCTCATACCCTATCCTTCCAACCCTATCCCTCCTACCCTATCCCTCCTACCCTATCCCCTCTACCCTATCCCCTCTACCCTATCCCTCCTACCCTATCCCTGCTACCCTATCCCTCCTACCCTATCCCCCTAACCCTATCCCTCCTACCCTGTCCCTCCTACCCTATCCTTCCAACCCTATCCTTCCAACCCTATCCCTCCTACCCTATCCCTCCAACCCTATCCCTCCAACCCTATCCCTCCTACCCTATCCCTCCTACCCTATCCCTCCTACCCTATCCCCCCTACCCTATAAATCCTATCAATCCTACCCTATCCCTCCAACCCTATCCCTCCTACCCTATCCCCTCTACCCTATCCCTCCAACCCTATCCCTCCTACCCTATCCCCTCTACCCTATCCCTTCTACCCTATCCTTCCTACCCTATACCTCCAACCCTATCCCTCCTACCCTATCCCCTCTACCCTATCCCTACTACCCTATCCCTCCAACCTTATCCCTCCTACCCTATCCTCCAAACAATACCTGTACATGTTGTCCTCCAGAGGAAACGGCTAAGGTTATAAAGGAGGCGAAGGCTGCAGCGGAGGAGGCGAACAGTACAGCAGCGAAGGTAGAGGATACCCTAGCCCCTATCAAAGAGCAGGTGGACCAATGGCAGCAGCAGTACGGAGACGCTAACACCACCAATGAGGACATAAACAAGGCATTCCTGGAGGCCAACAAGTCTGGTAGGTCTACAACCACTAGTCTAGGTAGGACCACTAGATACCACTAGACGGTAGGTCTGGTAGGCCCAGTAGATACCACTAGACAGTAGGTCTGGTAGGACCACTAGACAGTAGGTCTGGTAGGACCACTATATACCACTAGACAGTAGGTCTGGTAGGACCACTAGATACCTCTAGACAGTAGGTCTGGTAGGACCACTAGACAGTAGGTCTGGTAGGACCACTATATACCACTAGACAGTAGGTCTGGTAGGACCACTAGATACCTCTAGACAGTAGGTCTGGTAGGACCACTAGATACCACTAGACAGTAGGTCTGGTAGGACCACTAGACAGTAGGTCTGGTAGGACCACTAGATACCACTAGACAGTAGGTCTGGTAGAACCACTAGACAGTAGGTCTGGTAGGACCACTATATACCACTAGACAGTAGGTCTGGTAGGACCACTAGATACCTCTAGACAGTAGGTCTGGTAGGACCACTAGACAGTAGGTCTGGTAGGACCACTATATACCACTAGACAGTAGGTCTGGTAGGACCACTAGATACCTCTAGACAGTAGGTCTGGTAGGACCACTAGATACCACTAGACAGTAGGTCTGGTAGGACCACTAGACAGTAGGTCTGGTAGGACCACTAGATACCACTAGACAGTAGGTCTGGTAGGACCACTGGACAGTAGGTCTGGTAGGACCACTCGATACCACTAGACAGTAGGTCTGGTAGAACCACTAGATACCACTAGACAGTAGGTCTGGTAGGACCACTAGATACCACTAGACAGTTGGTCTGGTAGGACCACTAGATACCACTAGACAGTAGGTCTGGTAGGACCACTAGATACCATTAGACAGTAGGTCTGGTAGGACCACTAGAAACCTCTAGACAGTAGGTCTGGTAGGACCACTAGATACCACTAGACAGTAGGTCTGGTAGGACCACTAGACAGTAGGTCTGGTAGGACCACTAGATACCACTAGACAGTAGGTCTGGTAGGACCACTGGACAGTAGGTCTGGTAGGACCACTCGATACCACTAGACAGTAGGTCTGGTAGGACCACTAGATACCACTAGACAGTAGGTCTGGTAGGACCACTAGATACCACTAGACAGTTGGTCTGGTAGGACCACTAGATACCACTAGACAGTAGGTCTGGTAGGACCACTAGATACCATTAGACAGTAGGTCTGGTAGGACCACTAGACAGTAGGTCTGGTAGGACCACTAGATACCACTAGACAGTAGGTCTGGTAGGACCACTAGATACCACTAGACAGTAGGTCTGGTAGGACCACTTGATACCATTAGACAGTAGGTCTGGTAGGACCACTAGATACCTGTAGACAGTAGGTCTGGTAGGACCACTAGATACCACTAGACAGTAGGTCTGGTAGGACCACTAGATACCACTAGATAGTAGGTCTGGTAGGACCACTAGACAGTAGGTCTGGTAGGACCACTAGATAGCACTAGACAGTAGATCTGGTAGGACCACTAGATACCACTACACAGTAGGTCTGGTAGGACCACTAGACAGTGGGTCTGGTAGGACCACTAGATACCACTAGACAGTAGGTCTGGTAGGACCACTAGATACCTCTAGACAGTAGGTCTGGTAGGACCACTAGATACCACTAGACAGTAGGTCTGGTAGGACCACTAGATACCTCTAGACAGTAGGACTGGTAGGACCACTAGACAGTAGGTCTGGTAGGACCACTAGATACCACTAGACAGTAGGTCTGGTAGGACCACTAGATACCTCTAGACAGTAGGTCTGGTAGGACCACTAGATACCACTAGACAGTAGGACTGGTAGGACCACTAGATACCTCTAGACAGTAGTCTGGTAGGACCACTAGATACCTCTAGACAGTAGGTCTGGTAGGACCACTAGACACCACTAGACAGTAGGTCTGGTAGGACCACTAGACAGCACTAGACAGTAGGTCTGGTAGGACCACTAGATACCTCTAGACAGTAGGTCTGGTAGGACCACTATATACCACTAGACAGTAGGTCTGGTAGGACCACTAGATACCACTAGATAGTAGGTCTGGTAGGACCACTAGACAGTAGGTCTGGTAGGACCACTAGATACCACTAGACAGTAGGTCTGGTATGGACCACTAGATACCACTAGACAATAGGTCTGGTAGGACCACTAGATACCACTAGACAGTTGGTCTGGTAGGACCACTAGATACCACTAGACAGTAGGTCTGGTAGGACCACTAGATACCATTAGACAGTAGGTCTGGTAGGACCACTAGACAGTAGGTCTGGTAGGACCACTAGATACCACTAGACAGTAGGTCTGGTAGGACCACTAGATACCACTAGACAGTTGGTCTGGTAGGACCACTAGATACCACTAGACAGTAGGTCTGGTAGGACCACTAGATACCATTAGACAGTAGGTCTGGTAGGACCACTAGACAGTAGATCTGGTAGGACCACTAGATACCACTAGACAGTAGGTCTGGTAGGACCACTAGATACCACTAGACAGTAGGTCTGGTAGGACCACTAGATACCACTAGACAGTAGGTCTGGTAGGACCACTAGATACCTGTAGACAGTAGGTCTGGTAGGAACCACTAGACAGTAGGTCTGGTAGGCCCACTAGATACCACTAGACAGTAGGTCTGGTAGGACCACTAGATACCACTAGACAGTAGGTCTGGTAGGACCACTAGACAGTAGGTCTGGTAGGACCACTAGATACCACTAGACAGTAGGTCTGGTAGGACCACTAGATACCACTAGACTGTAGGTCTGGTAGGACCACTATATACCACTAGACAGTAGGTCTGGTAGGACCACTAGATACCACTAGACAGTAGGTCTGGTAGGACCACTAGACAGTAGGTCTGGTAGGACCACTAGATACCACTAGACAGTAGGTCTGGTAGGACCACTAGATACCACTAGACAGTGGGTCTGGTAGGACCACTATATACCACTAGACAGTAGGTCTGGTAGGACCACTAGATACCACTAGACAGTAGGTCTGGTAGTGGACCACTAGACAGTAGGTCTGGTAGGTCCACTAGATACCACTAGACAGTAGGTCTGGTAGGACCACTAGATACCTCTAGACAGTAGGTCTGGTAGGACCACTAGATACCACTAGACAGTAGGTCTGGTAGGACCACTAGATACCACTAGACTGTAGGTCTGGTAGGACCACTAGATACCACTAGACAGTAGGTCTGGTAGGACCACTAGACAGTAGGTCTGGTAGGACCACTAGATACCACTAGACAGTAGATCTGGTAGGACCACTAGATACCACTACACAGTAGGTCTGGTAGGACCACTAGACATTAGGTCTGGTAGGACCACTAGATACCACTAGACAGTAGGTCTGGTAGGACCACTAGATACCACTAGACAGTAGGTCTGGTAGGACCACTAGATACCTCTAGACAGTAGGTCTGGTAGGACCACTAGATACCACTAGACAGGAGGTCTGGTAGGACCACAAGATACCACTAGACAGTAGGTCTGGTAGGACCACTAGACACCACTAGACAGTAGGTCTGGTAGGACCACTAGACAGTAGGTCTGGTAGGACCACTAGATACCACTAGACAGTAGGTCTGGTAGGACCACTAGATACCACTATACAATAGGTCTGGTAGGACCACTAGATACCACTAGACAGTTGGTCTGGTAGGACCACTAGATACCACTAGACAGTAGGTTCTGGTAGGACCACTAGATACCATTAGACAGTAGGTCTGGTAGGACCACTAGACAGTAGGTCTGGTAGGACCACTAGATACCACTAGACAGTAGGTCTGGTAGGACCACTAGATACCACTAGACAGTTGGTCTGGTAGGACCACTAGATACCACTAGACAGTAGGTCTGGTAGGACCACTAGATACCATTAGACAGTAGGTCTGGTAGGACCACTAGACAGTAGATCTGGTAGGACCACTAGATACCACTAGACAGTAGGTCTGGTAGGACCACTAGATACCACTAGACAGTAGGTCTGGTAAGGACCACTAGATACCACTAGACAGTAGGTCTGGTAGGACCACTAGATACCTGTAGACAGTAGGTCTGGTAGGACCACTAGACAGTAGGTCTGGTAGGCCCACTAGATACCACTAGACAGTAGGTCTGGTAGGACCACTAGATACCACTAGACAGTAGGTCTGGTAGGACCACTAGACAGTAGGTCTGGTAGGACCTACTAGATACCACTAGACAGTAGGTCTGGTAGAACCACTAGATACCACTAGACTGTAGGTCTGGTAGGACCACTATATACCACTAGACAGTAGGTCTGGTAGGACCACTAGATACCACTAGACAGTAGGTCTGGTAGGACCACTAGACAGTAGGTCTGGTAGGACCACTAGATACCACTAGACAGTAGGTCTGGTAGGACCACTAGATACCACTAGACAGTGGGTCTGGTAGGACCACTATATACCACTAGACAGTAGGTCTGGTAGGACCACTAGATACCACTAGACAGTAGGTCTGGTAGGACCACTAGACAGTAGGTCTGGTAGGTCCACTAGATACCACTAGACAGTAGGTCTGGTAGGACCACTAGATACCTCTAGACAGTAGGTCTGGTAGGACCACTAGATACCACTAGACTGTAGGTCTGGTAGGACCACTAGATACCACTAGACAGTAGGTCTGGTAGGACCACTAGACAGTAGGTCTGGTAGGACCACTAGATACCACTAGACAGTAGATCTGGTAGGACCACTAGATACCACTACACAGTAGGTCTGGTAGGACCACTAGACATTAGGTCTGGTAGGACCACTAGATACCACTAGACAGTAGGTCTGGTAGGACCACTAGATACCACTAGACAGTAGGTCTGGTAGGACCACTAGATACCTCTAGACAGTAGGTCTGGTAGGACCACTAGATACCACTAGACAGGAGGTCTGGTAGGACCACAAGATACCACTAGACAGTAGGTCTGGTAGGACCACTAGACACCACTAGACAGTAGGTCTGGTAGGACCACTAGACAGTAGGTCTGGTAGGACCACTAGATACCACTAGACAGTAGGTCTGGTAGGACCACTAGACAGTAGGTCTGGTAGGACCACTAGATACCACTAGACAGTAGGTCTGGTAGGACCACTAGATACCTCTGTGTAGGTTCTTTATAGTTTCACCATACAGAGGACAAGGACTCTAGCTTGTCTTCCATTTTGAATGTTGCTATTAAAGCTGATTAGGATTGATTTTCATAGAGCGGTGTGTACAGACTTGCTCAATGAAGAAACATCTGCTTAAATGGGTTTAGACTGACAGAACATTTCTGTCCGTGTGTGTCCCTCCAGTGGGTATGTTGGGCGAGGCCATCCCAATACTGATGAAGAAGCTAGACAAGCTACAGAACCACTCAGCCCAGATGCCCAACATCTCAGAGAACATCCTCAGGATCAGACAGCTCATCGCAGAGGCCCGCAAGGCAGCCAGCAAAGTACGGTGGCTCATACGGGACAAACGTAACCCAGGCCCTCAATAGAGACAAACTTAATAAGATGAAATAATAATTACCAAGCATTGTGTTTGTTTGGTCTGAAATGGACCCCCCCTATTCTCTACATGTGCTACAAATGTGTTTGTTAAATGTAGTTATTGTATGAATAAAGTATGAATTTTGGGTCAAAACTCAGATTTTATAGAACGTCTATCTACTATGGTTAACATCAACATACGTAGGAATGGACGGCAGCCATTTTTATTTTCCTCTTTTCTTCCTCTCAGGTGAGCGTACCTGTCAAGTTCAACGGGACATCAGGTGTGCAGGTGCGTACCCCCAGTAACCTGGCAGACCTGTCAGCTTACACCTCCCTCAAGTTCTACATCACCCTGCCCGAAGCCTCACGCGCCCGCAGACAGGACCAACCAGACAAACAGTTTGTCTTTTACCTCGGAAACAAGGACGTAAGTATTTTATTATTATTTTTAAACTCTGTTTATTCCGGGGGGGGGGGTTGTTTATACAAATAGACAACACATATCATAAGAAAATACAAAATAAAATAATAAATAATACGCTATCTTCCACGCACACTGTGGGACAGAGAATATTGAATATACGTTTTTTTTTAAGCATTTATATAAATTTATAAGCCTATATAATGACATATTCATGAAAGGATATCATTAGGCAGTGTATATCATTAGGTAGTGTATATCATTAGACAGTGCCTGTATCATTACTAGTGTAGTTTTTAATGTAGTATTTTTCTATAAAACTGTATGAGAAGAATGACCATCAAATATGGAATTCTATAGTCCAGTAATAAAGTACCACAGTATGAGTCATAATACCCATAAAGCCTAGTGGTCAAACATCTCAGCCCCCTCAGTAACCCATATCTCTCTCTACCTTCTCTCAGCCCCCTCAGTAACCCATATCTCTCTCTACCTTCTCTCAGCCCCCTCAGTAACCCATATCTCTCTCACCTTCTCTCAGCCCCCTCAGTAACATCTCTGTCTCTCTGTTCTTCTCTTATCCCTCAGTAACATCTCTGTCTCTCTGTTCTTCTCTCAGCCCCTCAGTTACATCTCTGTCTCTCTGTTCTTCTCTCAGCCCCTCAGTTACATCTCTGTCTCTCTGTTCTTCTCTTATCCCTCAGTTACATCTCTGTCTCTTTGTTCTTCTCTCAGCCCCTCAGTTACATCTCTGTCTCTCTGTTCTTCTCTTCTCTCAGTAACATCTCTGTCTCTCTGTTCTTCTCTTATCCCTCAGTTACATCTCTGTCTCTCTGTTCTTCTCTTATCCCTCAGTTACATCTCTGTCTCTTTGTTCTTCTCTCAGCCCTCAGTACATCTCTGTCTCTCTGTTCTTCTCTTATCCCTCAGTAACATCTCTGTCTCTCTGTTCTTCTCTTATCCCTCAGTTACATCTCTGTCTCTTTGTTCTTCTCTCAGCCCCTCAGTTACATCTCTGTCTCTCTGTTCTTCTCTTCTCTCAGTAACATCTCTGTCTCTCTGTTCTTCTCTTATCCCTCAGTTACATCTCTGTCTCTCTGTTCTTCTCTCAGCCCCTCAGTAACATCTCTGTCTCTCTGTTCTTCTGTTATCCCTCAGTTACATCTGTCTCTTTGTTCTTCTCTCAGCCCCTCAGTTACATCTCTGTCTCTCTGTTCTTCTCTCAGCCCCTCAGTTAGATCTCTGTCTCTCTGTTCTTCTCTTATCCCTCAGTTACATCTCTGTCTCTCTGTTCTTCTCTCAGCCCCTTAGTAACATCTATTTATCTCTGTTCTTCTCTCAGCCTCCTCTCCAGCTCCAGCTGCCCAATCTCAAGGGTTTGTATTGAGCTGGAGACCCTGAATGAGGAAGTGCTCAGTCTCTATAACTTTGAGAACATCTTCCAACTCAACACCACCGAGGAGAAACCATGTGGAAGGTGGGACCACTTGTAGACCACAACATCTTATCTCTATGGCTGGAGCGCTCAGCGCTGAATACTAACAAGAGCCACATCCATCTTGTGTTGACTCCTGCATCTGGGAGCTATAGTGTCCATCCTCCATTAACCACTGTGTGTTGACTCCTGCATCTGGGAGCTATAGTGTCCATCCCCCTATAAACCACTGTGTGTTGACTCCTGCATCTGAGAGCTATAGTGTCCATCCCCCATTAACCACTGTGTGTTGACTCCTGCATCTGGGAGCTATAGTGTCCATCCCCCTATAAACCACTGTGTGTTGACTCCTGCATCTGGGAGCTATAGTGTCCATCCCCCTATAAACCACTGTGTGTTGACTCCTGCATCTGGGAGCTATAGTGTCCATCCCCTATAAACCACTGTGTGTTGACTCCTGCATCTGGGAGCTATAGTGTCCATCCCCCTATAAACCACTGTGTGTTGACTTCTGCATCTGGGAGCTATAGTGTCCATCCCCTATAAACCACTGTGTGTTGACTCCTGCATCTGGGAGCTATAGTGTCCATCCCCTATAAACCACTGTGTGTTGACTCCTGCATCTGGGAGCTATAGTGTCCATCCCCTATAAACCACTGTGTGTTGACTCCTGCATCTGGGAGCTATAGTGTCCATCCCCTATAAACCACTGTGTGTTGACTCCTGCATCTGGGAGCTATAGTGTCCATCCCCTATAAACCACTGTGTGTTGACTTCTGCATCTGGAAGCTATAGTGTCCATCCCCCTATAAACCACTGTGTGTTGACTTCTGCATCTGGGAGCTATAGTGTCCATCCCCCTATAAACCACTGTGTGTTGACTCCTGCATCTGGGAGCTATAGTGTCCATCCCCCTATAAACCACTGTGTGTTGACTTCTGCATCTGGGAGATATAGTGTCCATCCCCCTATAAACCACTGTGTGTTGACTCCTGCATCTGGGAGCTATAGTGTCCATCCCCCTATAAACCACTGTGTGTTGACTTCTGCATCTGGGAGCTATAGTGTCCATCCCCCTATAAGCCACTGTGTGTTGACTCCTGCATCTGGGAGCTATAGTGTCCATCCCCTATAAACCACTGTGTGTTGACTCCTGCATCTGGGAGCTATAGTGTCCATCCCCTATAAACCACTGTGTGTTGACTCCTGCATCTGGGAGCTATAGTGTCCATCCCCCTATAAACCACTGTGTGTTGACTCCTGCATCTGGGAGCTATAGTGTCCATCCCCCTATAAACCACTGTGTTGACTCCTGCATCTGGGAGCTATAGTGTCCATCCCCTATAAACCACTGTGTGTTGACTCCTGCATCTGGGAGCTATAGTGTCCATCCCCCTATAAACCAAGTGTGTTGACTCCTGCATCTGGGAGCTATAGTGTCCATCCCCTATAAACCACTGTGTGTTGACTCCTGCATCTGGGAGCTATAGTGTCCATCCCCTATAAACCACTGTGTGTTGACTCCTGCATCTGGGAGCTATAGTGTCCATCCCCTATAAACCACTGTGTGTTGACTCCTGCATCTGGGAGCTATAGTGTCCATCCCCCTATAAACCACTGTGTGTTGACTCCTGCATCTGGGAGCTATAGTGTCCATCCCCCTATAAACCACTGTGTGTTGACTCCTGCATCTGGGAGCTATAGTGTCCATCCCCCTATAAACCACTGTGTGTTGACTCCTGCATCTGGGAGCTATAGTGTCCATCCCCCTATAAACCACTGTGTGTTGACTTCTGCATCTGGGAGCTATAGTGTCCATCCCCCTATAAACCACCGTGTGTTGACTCCTGCATCTGGGAGCTATAGTGTCCATCCCCTATAAACCACTGTGTGTTGACTCCTGCATCTGGGAGCTATAGTGTCCATCCCCTATAAACCACTGTGTGTTGACTCCTGCATCTGGGAGCTATAGTGTCCATCCCCTATAAACCACTGTGTGTTGACTCCTGCATCTGGGAGCTATAGTGTCCATCCCCCTATAAACCACTGTGTGTTGACTCCTGCATCTGGGAGCTATAGTGTCCATCCCCCTATAAACCACTGTGTTGACTCCTGCATCTGGGAGCTATAGTGTCCATCCCCCTATAAACCACTGTGTGTTGACTCCTGCATCTGGGAGCTATAGTGTCCATCCCCCTATAAACCACTGTGTGTTGACTCCTGCATCTGGGAGCTATAGTGTCCATCCCCCTATAAACCACTGTGTGTTGACTCCTGCATCTGGGAGCTATAGTGTCCATCCCCCTATAAACCACTGTGTGTTGACTTCTGCATCTGGGAGCTATAGTGTCCATCCCCCTATAAACCACTGTGTGTTGACTCCTGCATCTGGGAGCTATAGTGTCCATCCCCCTATAAACCACTGTGTGTTGACTCCTGCATCTGGGAGCTATAGTGTCCATCCCCCTATAAACCACTGTGTTGACTCCTGCATCTGGGAGCTATAGTGTCCATCCCCCTATAAACCACTGTGTTGACTCCTGCATCTGGGAGCTATAGTGTCCATCCCCCTATAAACCACTGTGTGTTGACTCCTGCATCTGGAAGCTATAGTGTCCATCCCCCTATAAACCACTGTGTGTTGACTTCTGCATCTGGGAGCTATAGTGTCCATCCCCCTATAAACCACTGTGTGTTGACTCCTGCATCTGGGAGCTATAGTGTCCATCCCCTATAAACCACTGTGTGTTGACTCCTGCATCTGGGAGCTATAGTGTCCATCCCCTATAAACCACTGTGTTGACTCCTGCATCTGGGAGCTATAGTGTCCATCCCCCTATAAACCACTGTGTGTTGACTCCTGCATCTGGGAGCTATAGTGTCCATCCCCTATAAACCACTGTGTGTTGACTCCTGCATCTGGGAGCTATAGTGTCCATCCCCCTATAAACCACCGTGTGTTGACTCCTGCATCTGGGAGCTATAGTGTCCATCCCCTATAAACCACTGTGTGTTGACTCCTGCATCTGGGAGCTATAGTGTCCATCCCCTATAAACCACTGTGTGTTGACTCCTGCATCTGGGTTTCAAAAGCGTTTCAAAAGCGTTCTTCAGCTGTCCCCATAGGAGAACCCTTTTGGGATCCAGGTAGAACCCTTTTGGGTTCCTGGTAGAACCCTCTGTGGAAAGTGTTTTACGTGGAACCAAAGGCAGTTCTTCAAAGGGTTCTCCTACGGGGACAGCCGAAGAACCCAGTTAGGTTCTAGATAGCACCTTCTTTTCCAAGGAGTGTATGGTTTAGTTCACAGTCAGGTAGCAAAATGTCATAAAAAGGACAGACCAAGGCACAGCGTGTTGAGCGCTAATCTTCTTTTATTTAACATATAAAGTGAACACTTAAACAAAAATAACAAAATGACAATCGACAGTTACGTAAGGTAACATTGACTATACGAAAAACAACCACCCAGAAAACCCAAAGGAAAAAACAGGCTGCCTAAGTATGGCTTCCAATCAGAGACAACGAAAGACACCTGCCTCTGATTGGAAACCATACTCGGCCACACATAGAAAATGAACATAGAAAATGAAAACTAGAACAAATCCCCATGAAACAAACAAACCCCAAAACACACAAAAACAACACCTCCTGCCATGCCCTGACCATCCTACAATGACAAATAACCCCTTTTTACTGGTCAGGACATGACACAAAACCAATGTACAACATTGTCTATGAATATGGTGATATTGTTTTGCCGTGTTAGTGACGTGCGTTTCCTTGTCCGTCAGAGCGAAGCCAGTGTTGACCCAGCAGTGGGTGAACGACGCGGCCTACTTTGACGGGACAGGTTATGCTGAGGTCACCTTCAAGGAGGATGCGGGGAAGATGCAGCGCTTTGAACAGGAAGTTAAACTGATAAGTCACAACGGCATCCTGCTCATGCTCCTCAGCCAGGTCAGAGGTTACACTACTACTGCTGCTGGGATTTATTAAGTCTCAAGATGACTGTACTGGCATGAAAATATATGTTCTCAGTGTTTTAACACGTGATAGGATGTGATGAACTGTCCCGAGGGGAAACTGTCTTAGACTGCTGTATACAAAGAACTGCTGTGTCCCATAGACTGTTAACACTCTTAGTATCATATTATAATGTAGCTACTGACTGTTAACACTCTTCTAAAAACAATGTTTTGGGTCCTGATTTACTTGGACCCTGCCCATCATGGATTTAAAAAATGTGGAATGGTGTGACTATTGTCATCGTTAAATCCCAAGTGGTGGAAAAAGTACTCAGCTGTCATACTTGAGTAAAAGTAAAAGATACCTTAATAGAAAATCACTCAAGTAAAAGCGAAAGTCACCCAGTAAAATACTACTTGAGTAAAAGTCTAAATGTATTCGGTTTTAAATATACTTAAGTATCAACATTTTAAGTATAAATCATTTCAAATTCCTTATATTAAGCAAACCAGATGACAGCATTTTCTTATTTCTGTACCTTTTATTTAACTAGGGACGTCAGTTAAGGACAAATTCTTATTTATAATGACGGCCTACCCTCGCCAAATCCAGACGATGCTGGGCCAATTGATACCTTGTTGCGTCCTGTTTTAACCTGTCTGTGTATTGATACCCCTGTTGCTTCCTGTTTTAACCTGTCTGTGTATTTATACCCTGTTGCTTCCTGTTTTAACCTGTCTGTGTGTATTGATACCTTGTTGCTTCCTGTTTTAACTTGTCTGTGTATTTATACCCTGTTGCTTCCTGTTTTAACCTGTCTGTGTATTGATACCCCTGTTGCTTCCTGTTTTAACCTGTCTGTGTATTTATACCCTGTTGCTTCCTGTTTTAACCTGTCTGTGTATTTATACCCCTGTTGCTTCCTGTTTTAACCTGTCTGTGTATTTATACCCTGTTGCTTCCTGTTTTAACCTGTCTGTGTATTGATACCCCTGTTGCTTCCTGTTTTAACCTGTCTGTGTATATATACCCTGTTGCTTCCTGTTTTAACCTGTCTGTGTATTGATACCCATGTTGCTTCCTGTTTTAACCTGTCTGTGTATTGATACCCCTGTTGCTTCCTGTTTTAACCTGTCTGTGTATTGATACCTTGTTAGTTCCTGTTTTAACCTGTCTGTGTATTGATACCCTGTTAGTTCCTGTGTTAACCTGTCTGTGTATTGATACCTTGTTAGTTCCTGTGTTAACATGTCTGTGTATTGATACCTTGTTAGTTCCTGTTTTAACCTGTCTGTGTATTGATACCTTGTTAGTTCCTGTGTTAACATGTCTGTGTATTGATACCTTGTTAGTTCCTGTTTTAACCTGTCTGTGTATTGATACCTTGTTAGTTCCTGTGTTAACCTGTCTGTGTATTGATACCCCTGTTGCTTCCTGTGTTAACCTGTCTGTGTATTGATACCCTGTTAGTTCCTGTGTTAACCTGTCTGTGTATTGATACCTTGTTAGTTCCTGTTTTAACCTGTCTGTGTATTTTTACCCTGTTGCTTCCTGTTTTAACCTGTCTGTGTATTGATACCCCTGTTGCTTCCTGTTTTAACCTGTCTGTGTATTTATACCCTGTTGCTTCCTGTTTTAACCTGTCTGTGTATTGATACCTTGTTAGTTCCTGTGTTAACCTGTCTGTGTATTGATACCCCTGTTGCTTCCTGTTTTAACCTGTCTGTGTATTGATACCTTGTTAGTTCCTGTGTTAACCTGTCTGTGTATTGATACCTTGTTAGTTCCTGTGTTAACCTGTCTGTGTATTGATACCTTGTTAGTTCCTGTTTTAACCTGTCTGTGTATTGATACCTTGTTAGTTCCTGTTTTAACCTGTCTGTGTATTGATACCCTGTTAGTTCCTGTGTTAACCTGTCTGTGTATTGATACCTTGTTAGTTCCTGTTTTAACCTGTCTGTGTATTGATACCTTGTTAGTTCCTGTGTTAACCTGTCTGTGTATTGATACCCTGTTAGTTCCTGTGTTAACCTGTCTGTGTATTGATACCTTGTTAGTTCCTGTTTTAACCTGTCTGTGTATTGATACCTTGTTAGTTCCTGTGTTAACCTGTCTGTGTATTGATACCCCTGTTGCTTCCTGTTTTAACCTGTCTGTGTATTGATACCTTGTTAGTTCCTGTGTTAACCTGTCTGTGTATTGATACCCCTGTTGCTTCCTGTGTTAACCTGTCTGTGTATTGATACCTTGTTAGTTCCTGTTTTAACCTGTCTGTGTATTGATACCTTGTTAGTTCCTGTGTTAACCTGTCTGTGTATTGATACCTTGTTAGTTCCTGTTTTAACCTGTCTGTGTATTGATACCTTGTTAGTTCCTGTGTTAACCTGTCTGTGTATTGATACCTTGTTAGTTCCTGTTTTAACCTGTCTGTGTATTGATACCTTGTTAGTTCCTGTGTTAACCTGTCTGTGTATTTGACCCCATCAGGAGAAGTTCCTGTGCTTGGCGGTGCGTCAGGGACGTCTCAGGGTCTTCTATGACGTCACTGGTTCTCTACAGGAGCTGGAGCCTAAAGACCCAGACTCCCCTCTCCTCAAGATCAGCGACGCTGACCCCAGATCTGTAAGAAACATTCAAAGACTGACCCCAGATCTGTAAGAAACATTCAAAGACTGACCCCAAATCTGTAAGAAACATTCAGAGACTGACCCCAGATCTGTAAGAAACATTCAAAGACTGACCCCAGATCTGTAAGAAACATTCAAAGACTGACCCCAGATCTGTAAGAAACATTCAAAGACTGACCCCAGATCTGTAAGAAACATTCAAAGACTGACCCCAGATCTGTAAGAAACATTCAAAGACTGACCCCAAATCTGTAAGAAACATTCAAAGATTGACCCCAGATCTGTAAGAAACATTCAAAGACTGACCCCAGATCTGTAAGAAACATTCAAAGACTGACCCCAAATCTGTAAGAAACATTCAAAGACTGACCCCAGATCTGTAAGAAACATTCAAAGACTGACCCCAAATCTGTAAGAAACATTCAAAGATTGACCCCAGATCTGTAAGAAACATTCAAAGACTGACCCCAGATCTGTAAGAAACATTCAAAGACTGACCCCAAATCTGTAAGAAACATTCAAAGACTGACCCCAGATCTGTAAGAAACATTCAAAGACTGACCCCAAATCTGTAAGAAACATTCAAAGACTGACCCCAGATCTGTAAGAAACATTCAGCTGTTGCTAGTGTTAAAGACTGACCCCAGATCTGTAAGAAACATTCAGCTGTTGCTAGTGTTAAAGACTGACCCCAAATCTGTAAGGACACTCGACATTAAAGCTAGTGTAAACATAGAAATAGAGTTGCTCTTGGAAACGCAGTAGAATACACGCAGTAGAATACACGCAGTAGAATACACGCAGTAGAATACACGCAGTATAATACACGCAGTAGAATACACGCAGTATAATACACACAGTATAATACATGTAGTATAATACACGCAGTATAATACACGCAGTATAATACACGAAGTATAATACACGCAGTATAATACACGCAGTAGAATACACGCAGTAGAATACACGCAGTATAATACACGCAGTAGAATACACGCAGCAGAATACACGCAGTATAATACACACAGTATAATACACGCAGTAGAATACACGCAGTATAATACACACAGAATTCATTAATTGTCTTTGGACAACAAGTAGTAAGTAGGTATTGTGGTGGTGTGATGAGGAAGTTTGCAGTTTTGGAGAAGAAATTTCTTAACCTCAAGACATTTTCTCCTGGAAGGTTAAAACCTTTTTGTTGTTGTTGCAGGGGGCTAAATCAGGGTCAAACAGAGATTTTCTTGGTAGTTTTAAACAAATCTACTTTGAAACCAAAGTATCTACCTCACACACATGGTTATGTGTTTAAAGAAAGAAGACATTTGGACCATGTCAGATAGAGAGTTGAAATGTATTACATTATGAGTTTACATCCCAATATTACACTTTATATACATCACAGAAGACTGAAATATAACAAAACTGTTTGATATAGAAACACCAGATTTTGAGGCATTTAAAACCAAAAAATTATGTTTCTATAAACTATGATAAAATATGAATAACATTCCACCCATGAGCCCACTAGGGGGCGCTTTGGTCGTTGGTTCCGCAGGTTGTAAAATGGCGTGTTTGTGTTGCTGTGTAGTTAGAGATCATTATCCTGCTCTACGATACGACCACACGTGTAGTGGTGAGGAACAACCGCATAAACATGTTCAACTACGTCTTCACTACGCCCCTGCCACGCTTCGAAGGCAGCTACTACCTGGCCGGAGTCCCCGAGGACAAGATGCCTGAGAAGTGAGCCACGCACACACACACACACACACACACACGCAGACACACACACGCACACACACACACACACGCAGACACACACACGCACACACACACCAAAACGCACGCAGACACAAACACACACACACACACACGCATACACACACACGCGCACACGCACACACACGCAGACACACACGCACGCAGACACAAACACACACACACACATACGCACACAGACACATACGCACACAGACACGCACGCAGACACACACACACACACACACACACACACAGGAAAGACATTTCCAAGTATGAAACAGTATTTGACTGCGGTATTTGACCTCTTCATGATATTTTTCTCCCTCTACCCAGCCTGAAGGCCCTGTTTCCTCGTCAGGGATCTCTTAAAGGCTGTTTCAGGAACATCAAGGCCATGAACTCTCACATCGACCTGAAGAGAATGAGCAGCTCTGGGGTCAGCTACGGCTGTACCAACGACTTACTGGTTAGTATATATACACACACACACACACACGTATATAACAACTGGTCTGTGGTCAGCTACGGCTGTGCCAACGACTTACTGGTTAGTATATATACACACACACGTATATAACAACTGGTCTGGGATCAGCTACGGCTGTGCCAACGACTTACTGGTTAGTATATATACACACACACACACACACGTATATAACAACTGGTCTGTGGTCAGCTACGGCTGTGCCAACGACTTACTGGTTAGTATATATACACACACACACACACACGTATATAACAACTGGTCTGTGGTCAGCTACGGCTGTGCCAACAACTTACTGGTTAGTATATATACACACACACACACACACGTATATAACAACTGGTCTGGGGTCAGCTACGGCTGTGCCAACAACTTACTGGTTAGTATATATACACACACACACGTATATAACAACTGGTCTGGGGTCAGCTACGGCTGTGCCAACGACTTACTGGTTAGTATATATACACACACGTATATAACAACTGGTCTGGGATCAGCTACGGCTGTGCCAACAACTTACTGGTTAGTATATATATACACACACACACACACACACGTATATAACAGCTGGTCTGGGGTCAGCTACGGCTGTGCCAACGACTTACTGGTTAGTATATATACACACACACAGGTATATAACAACTGGTCTGGGATCAGCTACAGCTGTGCCAATGACTTACTGGTTAGTATATATACACACACACACGTATGTAACAACTGGTCTGGGGTCAGCTACGGCTGTGCCAACGACTTACTGGTTAGTATATATACACACACACACACGTATATAACAACTGGTCTGGGATCAGCTACGGCTGTGCCAACAACTTACTGGTTAGTATATATATACACACACACACGTATATAACAACTGGTCTGGGATCAGCTACGGCTGTGCCAACAACTTACTGGTTAGTATATATACACACACACACGTATATAACAACTGGTCTGGGATCAGCTACGGCTGTGCCAACGACTTACTGGTTAGTATATATACACACACACGTATATAACAACTGGTCTGGGATCAGCTACGGCTGTGCCAATGACTTACTGGTTAGTATATATACACACACACGTATATAACAACTGGTCTGGGATCAGCTACGGCTGTGCCAATGACTTACTGGTTAGTATATATACACACACACGTATATAACAACTGGTCTGGGATCAGCTACGGCTGTGCCAACAACTTACTGGTTAGTATACTGTTAGTTATGGGCAGATCTGGGGTCAGCTACGGCTGTGCCAGCAGTCTGCTGTTGAGCATTGAGACAATAGGGACAGATGAAATATTCCCTGACCAAGATCAGCTGTCCTTTTAGACCCGTTGATGAGACGCCAATGGCCATGCTAATTCTGTGCTCTCTCTGTGTGTCAGGTGGCTCGAGAGGCTCACTTCTCAGGCCAGAGTTACCTGGACCTGTCTCCAGACAACATCCCTGCTCTCAGTAACAACTTCTACGCCGGCTTCGGCTTCCGCACAGACCAGAAGAACGGACTCATGTTCTACCACCAGGCTCAGGTACTGCTCGTATTCTCTGTCTGTCTCTCTGTCTGTCTGTCTTTCTCTCTGTCTCTCCCTCTCTCTCTCTCTCTCTCTCTCTCTCTGTCTGTCTCTGTTTCTCTGTCTCTCTGTCTCTCTCTGTCTCTCTCTCTGTCTCTCTCTCTCTCTGTCTGTCTCTCTGTCTCTCTCTGTCTCTTGCTCTCTGTCTTTGTCTCTCTCTGTTCTCTCTCTTTCTCTCACTCGCTGTTCTCTCTCTTTCTCTTTCTCTCTCTCTCTCTCTCTCTCTCTCTCTCTCTCTCTCTCTCTCTCTCTCTCTCTCTCTCTCTCTCAATTCAATTCAATTCAATTCAATTCAATTTGCTTTATTGGCATGACGTAACAATGTACATATTGCCAAAGCTTATTTTGGATATTTACAATATGAATTTTTGGGGGGGACAATCAAAATTGTCAAAGGGACAACAATAACAACAATAACCAAGGGTCAAAATAACCATACATTCAACAATAACAATAAGCATACAGTAGAGGACATGTGCAGGTTGATTGGTCTGTCAGACACTGTCCCTCATCTTATGGCAGGCAGCAATGTAGTGTGCTGCCAACCCACAGCTCTCTGCGTCCTCCCCCAACAGGACGGGTAGCCTATTCTCATCAGAGAATAAGGGTTTCAAATTTGGGAAAATGACACTCTCTAATTGTTTTATATTTTTGACATTTTGTCAGGAAATGCAGCTCCGTCTCAGGTTCTGCTGTTGTGCAGTGGTTGCACAGCCTTTCCTCTACAGGGAGCCAGGTTTTCCTGTGTCTACCCTTCTCAATTGCAAGGCTGTGCTCACTGAGCCTGTACTTTGTCAAGGTTTTTCTAAGGTTTTGATCAGTAACCGTGGTCAAATAGTTAGCCACGATGTACTGTCGATTTAGGGACAGAGAGCACTGCATTTTGCTTTGTGTTTGTGCTTGTGTTTCCCAATAAGCAATGTAGTTTTGTTTTGACTGTGTTGTAATTTGGTTTATTCTGATTGATTGGATGTTCTGGTCCTGAGGCTTCAGTGTGTTAGTAGAACAGGTTAGAGAACTCAGCCCCAGGACCAGCTGGATGAGGGTCCTGAGGCTTCAGTGTGTTAGTAGAACAGGTTAGAGAACTCAGCCCCAGGACCAGCTGGATGAGGGTCCTGAGGCTTCAGTGTGTTAGTAGAACAGGTTAGAGAACTCAGCCCCAGGACCAGCTGGATGAGGGTCCTGAGGCTTCAGTGTGTTAGTAGAACAGGTTAGTGAACTCAGCCCCAGGACCAGCTGGATGAGGGTCCTGAGGCTTCAGTGTGTTAGTAGAACAGGTTAGTGAACTCAGCAACCAGGACCAGCTGGATGAGGGTCCTGAGGCTTCAGTGTGTTAGTAGAACAGGTTAGAGAACTCAGCCCCAGGACCAGCTGGATGAGGGTCCTGAGACTTCAGTGTGTTAGTAGAACAGGTTTGTGAACTCAGCCCCAGGACCAGCTGGATGAGGGTCCTGAGGCTTCAGTGTGTTAGTAGAACAGGTTAGAGAACTCAGCCCCAGGACCAGCTGGATGAGGGTCCTGAGACTTCAGTGTGTTAGTAGAACAGGTTTGTGAACTCAGCCCCAGGACCAGCTGGATGAGGGGACTCTTTTCTTTGCTCAGCTCTTGGCATTGCAGGGCTTGGTAATGATATGAGAGAGGGGTCACTGTATTTTAGATGTTTCCAAAACTTAATTGCTCTTTTTTGAGTTTTTATTATTAGTGGATATTGGCCTAATTCTGCCCTACATGCATTGTTTATAGTTTTCCTCTGGACATGTAGGAGAATCTTAGAGAACTCTGCATGCAGGGTTTCAATGGCATGTTTGTCCCATTGGGTGAAATCTTGTTTTGGAAGTGGACCCCACACCTCACTGCCATAAAGTGCAATTGGTTCAAAGACATATTCAATTAGTTCGTTGATGAAAATATTGAAGAGTGCTCTCTCTCTGTCTCTCTCTCCCTTTCTCTCGCTCTCTGTTCTCTCTGTGCCTCTATCTCTCTGTTCTCTCTCTCTGTCTCTCTCTCCCTCTCTCTCGCTCTCTGTTCTCTCTCTGCCTCTTATCTCTCTGTTCTCTCTCTCCCTCTCTCTCGCTCTCTGTTCTCTCTGCCTCTATCTCTCTGTTCTCTCTCTGCCTCTTATCTCTCTGTTCTCTCTCTCCCTCTCTCTCGCTCTCTGTTCTCTCTGCCTCTATCTCTCTGTTCTCTCTCTTTGTCTCTCTCTCTCATCAGGACAGTGTGTAATGTGTAATGTAATGTAGTGTAATGTAATAATGTAATGTAGTGTAGTGTAACGTAATGTAATGTAATGTAATGTAATGTGTTCTCTCATCAGGACGGAGTCTGTCAGGTGTTCCTGGATAAGGGTCATGTGGTAGTGAGGGCAGCTAACAGCGAGGTGAAGACTCAGAAGACCTACAACGATGACAACGATCATTATTTAACTCTGTACAGCAACAACAATGGGTAGGATTTACCATCCACCAACTAAATGATTATTATGTAACTCTGTACAACAACAGGTAGGATTTACCATCCACCAACTAAATGATTATTATGTAACTCTGTACAACAACAGGTAGGATTTACCATCCACCAACTAAATGATTATTATGTAACTCTGTACAACAACAGGTAGGATTTACCATCCACCAACTAAATGATTATTATGTAACTCTGTACAACAACAGGTAGGATTTACCATCCACCAACTAAATGATTATTATGTAACTCTGTACAACAACGGGTAGGATTTACCATCCACCAACTAAATGATTATTATGTAACTCTGTACAACAACAGGTAGGATTTACCATCCACCAACTAAATGATTATTATGTAACTCTGTACAACAACAGGTAGGATTTACCATCCACCAACTAAATGATTATTATGTAACTCTGTACAACAACAGGTAGGATTTACCATCCACCAACTAAATGATTATTATGTAACTCTGTACAACAACAGGTAGGATTTACCATCCACCAACTAAATGATTATTATGTAACTCTGTACAACAACAGGTAGGATTTACCATCCACCAACTAAATGATTATTATGTAACTCTATACAGCAACAGGTAGGATTTACCATCCACCAACTAAATGATTATTATGTAACTCTGTACAACAACAGGTAGGATTTACCATCCACCAACTAAATGATTATTATGTAACTCTGTACAACAACAGGTAGGATTTACCATCCACCAACTAAATGATTATAATGTAACTCTATACCGCTACAATAGCTGGATGCTATTGGATAAATTATACTCTTACTATAGTTAGATACTGTAGCTGTAGAATCTCAATGAAACCACTGCCCATGTGACATGTTGTGTCTCTGACGTGTTGCTGATGTCTTGTGTCGTTGTTTTGTGTTGCTGATGTCTTGTGTCGTTGTTTTGAGTCTCTGACGTGTTGCTGATGTCTTGTGTCGTTGTTTTATGTCTCTGACGTGTTGCTGATGTCTTGTGTCATTGTTTTGTGTCTCTGACGTGTTGCTGATGTCTTCTGTCGTTGTTTTGAGTCTCTGACGTGTTGCTGATGTCTTGTGTCGTTGTTTTGTGTCTCTGACGTGTTGCTGTTGTGTTGTGTTGCTGATGTCTTGTGTCGTTGTTTTGTGTCTCTGACGTGTTGCTGATGTCTTGTGTCGTTGTTTTGTGTCTCTGACGTGTTGCTGATGTCTTGTGTCGTTGTTTTGTGTCTCTGACGTGTTGCTGATGTCTTGTGTCGTTGTTTTGTGTTGCTGATGTCTTGTGTCGTTGTTTTGCGTCTCTGACGTGTTGCTGATGTCTTGTGTCGTTGTGTTGTGTTGCTGATGTCTTGTGTCGTTGTTTTGCGTCTCTGGCGTGTTGCTGATGTCTTGTGTCGTGGTTTTGTGTCTCTGACGTGTTGCTGATGTCTTGTGTCGTTGTTTTGTGTCTCTGACGTGTTGCTGATGTCTTGTGTCGTTGTGTTGTGTTGCTGATGTCTTGTGTCGTTGTTTTGCGTCTCTGGCGTGTTGCTGATGTCTTGTGTCGTGGTTTTGTGTCTCCGTAGGTTACGTCTGTATGTGGATGACGTATTGGAGAAGGCTGGGGATACTGGTCGTGGAGGGGCCAGCAGCCAGGTTGTACTACTACCTGGAGGGGTCTACCTGGGAGGAACACCTGACAACAGCCTCAACAACCTTACCGGCTGTATTAGCAACCTGTTCATCAAGAGGTTAGTAACCTTACTGGCTGTATTAGCAACCTGTTCATCAAGAGGTTAGTTACCTTACTGGCTGTCATAGTAACCTGTTCATCAAGAGGTTAGTTACCTTACTGGCTGTCATAGTAACCTGTTCATCAAGAGGTTAGTTACCTTACTGGCTGTCATAGTAACCTGTTCATCAAGAGGTTAGTTACCTTACTGGCTGCCATAGTAACCTGTTCATCAAGAGGTTAGTTACCTTACTGGCTGTCATAGTAACCTTACTGGCTGTCATAGTAACCTTACCGGCTGTCTTAGCAACCTTAACAGCTGTCTTAGCAACCTGTTCATCAAGAGGTTAGTAACCTTACTGGCTGCCATAGTAACCTTACTGGCTGCCATAGTAACCTTACCGGCTGCCATAGTAACCTGTTCATCAAGAGGTTAGTAACCTTACTGGCTGCCATAGTAACCTGTTCATCAAGAGGTTAGTTACCTTACCGGCTGCCATAGTAACCTGTTCATCAAGAGGTTAGTAACCTTACTGGCTGCCATAGTAACCTGTTCATCAAGAGGTTAGTTACCTTACTGGCTGTCATAGTAACCTTACTGGCTGTCATAGTAACCTTACCGGCTGTCTTAGCAACCTTAACAGCTGTCTTAGCAACCTGTTCATCAAGAGGTTAGTAACCTTACTGGCTGCCATAGTAACCTTACTGGCTGCCATAGTAACCTTACCGGCTGCCATAGTAACCTGTTCATCAAGAGGTTAGTAACCTTACTGGCTGCCATAGTAACCTGTTAATCAAGAGGTGAACAAAATATGGGGTTAAGAGCACAGGAATAGACAGAGCAGAAAAAATAGGGAGGTGTGGAGGATTACATGAGTTTCACAGTTTAAATTTAGAGATGGATATGTTGCTACTACTACTAGATTAGAAGCTACTTTTCGAAGACTAGATGTGACCTTCCACTGTGTGTAGGACTATAACTGGAACTGTAGCCCATGACAACGGGCAAACAACACTATAATGACTGTAACGTTACTCTACAGAGACAAGCCTTCTCAGATGGTGATGAACCTGATGAACGCTAAGCAGAACATCGACGTCCCTCTAGATTGTCCCGCTGCCAAGAAACCTCAGCAGATCCTGGCCACACTCCCACGCCAGAAGAGGCCTAAGGTACCTGATCTGACAATATCACATTCACTCTGGATTGAGTGGGTTGACCTGACGCCATAGAGAAATACAGTATATTACTGTAATATATCACATTCACTCTGTATTGAGTGGGTTGACCTGACGCCATAGAGAAATACAGTATATTACTGTAATATATCACATTCACTCTGTATTGAGTGGGTTGACCTGACACATAGAGAAATACAGTACATTACTGTAATATATCATATTCACTCTGTATTGAGTGGGTTGACCTGACAATATAGAGAAATACAGTACATTACTGTAATATATCATATTCACTCTGGATTGAGTGGGTTGACCTGACAACATAGAGAAATACAGTATATTACTGTAATATATCATATTCACTCTGGATTGAGTGGGTTGACCTGACAACATAGAGAAATACAGTATATTACTGTAATATATAACATTCACTCTGGATTGAGTGGGGTGACCTGACAATATAGAGAAATACAGTATATTACTGTAATATATCACATTCACTCTGTATTGAGTGGGTTGACCTGACAATATAGAGAAATACAGTATATTACTGTAATATATAACATTCACTCTGGATTGAGTGGGTTGACCTGACAATATAGAGAAATACAGTATATTACTGTAATATATCACATTCACTCTGTATTGAGTGGGTTGACCTGACAACATAGAGATATACAGTATATTATATAGCATCTGTCTGTGTGTGTACGCATGTGTCTTAGTCACCAATGCCGATGGTCACCTCACAATTAGTCTCCATCACATTCTCAGCGTCTAACTTTCATATACACCTGCTCGTCGAACATCTCATTCCAAAATCATGGGTATTAATATGGAGTTGGTCCCCCCCTTTCATGCAATAACAGCCTCCACTCGTCTGGGAAGGCTTTCCACTAGATGTTGGAACATTGCAGCGTTGATTTCCCTTCACTGGAACTAAGGGGCCCGGACCATAAAAAAACAGCCCCAGACCATTATTCCTCCTCCACCAAACTTTACAGTTGCCACTAAGCATTGGGGCAGGTAGCGTTCTCCTGGCATTTGACAAACACAGATTCGTCCCTCGGACTGCCAGATGGTGAAGCGTGATTCATCACTCCAGAGAAAGCGTTTCCACTGCTCCAGAGTCCAATGTCGGCAAACTTTACACCACTCCAGCCAACGCTTGGCATTGTGCGTGGTGATCTTAGGCCTGTGTGTGGCTGCTCGGCCATGGAAACCCATTTCATGAAGCTTCTGACGAACAGTTCTTGTGCTGAAATTTGCAACCGAGGACAGGTGACTTCGCTACACAAGGACAGGTGAACTCGCTACACGAGGACAGGTGAACTCGCTACTCGAGGACAGGTGAACTCGCTACACGCTTCAGCGGTCCCATTCTGTGAGCTTGTGTGGCCTACCACTTTGCGGCTGAGCCGTTGTTGCTCCTAGACATTTCTACTTCACAATAACAGCACTTACAGTTAACCGGGGGCAGCTCTAGCATGGCAGAAATTTGACAAACTGACTTGTTGGAAAGGTGGCATCCTATGACGGTGTCACGTTGAAAGTCACTGAGCTCTTCAGTACGGGCCATTCTACTGCCAATTTTTGTCTATGGAGATTGCATGGCTGTGTGCTCGATTTTATACACCTGTCAGAAACGGGTGTGGGTGTAATAGCCGAATCCACTAATTTGAAGGGGTGTCCACATACTTTAGACCATGTAGTGTATCAGTGGATGAATAACTCTCTATCTACCCTTTGACCTGGTCCTTTACAACAACTCACTCTGATATTCTCTCTTTCCCCCCTCCCCCCCTCTCTACCTCTACAGGGTAAACACAGGAAGCCAGCAGGTGGTGGTGGGTCAGGGGGGCGGAGCCGCAGTGCCAGGGAGGCCTGCCAGGGGGAACTGGCCAATCAGGAAGTCGGAGCTCTGCATTTCAGCGGCTCCTCCCACAGCCACCAGCGTTACGACACGCTGCCCGAGGCCTTCAGCAGGACGTGAGTACTTCCTGTGTTCACCATATCCAGTCCTCTGGGATCTAGGACTATCTAGGGTGTTGGGCTAGGAGTCTATCAGGAATCCAGCTAGAGTGGTGTTTGAGATCGGCTACATTGCGGTCGGCGACTACAGATTGACTGATCTGCAAATCACCTTGCATCCTAAATAACCGCTCAGTATTATTTGTAGATCAGTCAATCTGTGATCAGCGACGGAGCGAAATTGATGCTATCGAACATGGCCAGTAAACAACACCTTTCCCCGTCTCTCTCACCTGTAACTCACCTGTCACTGTCTCGTCTCTCCCACCTGTAACTCACCTGTCACTGTCCCGTCTCTCCCACCTGTAACTCACCTGTCACTGTCCCGTCTCTCCCACCTGTAACTCACCTGTCACTGTCCCTGTCTCTCCCACCTGTAACTCACCTGTCACTGTCCCGTCTCTCCCACCTGTAACTCACCTGTCACTGTCCCGTCTCTCCCACCTGTAACTCACCTGTCACTGTCCCTGTCTCTCTCACCTGTAACTCACCTGTCACTGTCTCGTCTCTCCCACCTGTAACTCACCTGTCACTGTCCCTGTCTCTCTCACCTGTAACTCACCTGTCACTGTCCCGTCTCTCCCACCTGTAACTCACCTGTCACTGTCCCTGTCTCTCCCACCTGTAACTCACCTGTCACTGTCCCTGTCTCTCCCACCTGTAACTCACCTGTCACTGTCCCGTCTCTCCCACCTGTAACTCACCTGTCACTGTCCCGTCTCTCCCACCTGTAACTCACCTGTCACTGTCCCGTCTCTCCCACCTGTAACTCACCTGTCACTGTCCCGTCTCTCCCACCTGTAACTCACCTGTCACTGTCCCGTCTCTCCCACCTGTAACTCACCTGTCACTGTCTCGTCTCTCCCACCTGTAACTCACCTGTCACTGTCCCTGTCTCTCTCACCTGTAACTCACCTGTCACTGTCCCGTCTCTCCCACCTGTAACTCACCTGTCACTGTCCCTGTCTCTCCCACCTGTAACTCACCTGTCACTGTCCCGTCTCTCCCACCTGTAACTCACCTGTCACTGTCCCGTCTCTCCCACCTGTAACTCACCTGTCACTGTCTCGTCTCTCCCACCTGTAACTCACCTGTCACTGTCCCGTCTCTCCCACCTGTAACTCACCTGTCACTGTCCCGTCTCTCCCACCTGTAACTCACCTGTCACTGTCCCTGTCTCTCCCACCTGTAACTCACCTGTCACTGTCCCGTCTCTCCCACCTGTAACTCACCTGTCACTGTCCCGTCTCTCCCACCTGTAACTCACCTGTCACTGTCTCGTCTCTCCCACCTGTAACTCACCTGTCACTGTCCCGTCTCTCCCACCTGTAACTCACCTGTCACTGTCCCCGTCTCTCCCACCTGTAACTCACCTGTCACTGTCCCTGTCTCTCTCACCTGTAACTCACCTGTCACTGTCCCGTCTCTCCCACCTGTAACTCACCTGTCACTGTCCCGTCTCTCCCACCTGTAACTCACCTGTCACTGTCCCTGTCTCTCCCACCTGTAACTCACCTGTCACTGTCCCGTCTCTCCCACCTGTAACTCACCTGTCACTGTCCCGTCTCTCCCACCTGTAACTCACCTGTCACTGTCTCGTCTCTCCCACCTGTAACTCACCTGTCACTGTCCCGTCTCTCCCACCTGTAACTCACCTGTCACTGTCCCTGTCTCTCCCACCTGTAACTCACCTGTCACTGTCCCCGTCTCTCCCACCTGTAACTCACCTGTCACTGTCCCGTCTCTCCCACCTGTAACTCACCTGTCACTGTCTCGTCTCTCCCACCTGTAACTCACCTGTCACTGTCCCGTCTCTCCCACCTGTAACTCACCTGTCACTGTCCCTGTCTCTCTCACCTGTAACTCACCTGTCACTGTCCCGTCTCTCCCACCTGTAACTCACCTGTCACTGTCCCTGTCTCTCCCACCTGTAACTCACCTGTCACTGTCCCCGTCTCTCCCACCTGTAACTCACCTGTCACTGTCCCTGTCTCTCCCACCTGTAACTCACCTGTCACTGTCCCCGTCTCTCCCACCTGTAACTCACCTGTCACTGTCCCGTCTCTCCCACCTGTAACTCACCTGTCACTGTCTCGTCTCTCCCACCTGTAACTCACCTGTCACTGTCCCGTCTCTCCCACCTGTAACTCACCTGTCACTGTCCCGTCTCTCCCACCTGTAACTCACCTGTCACTGTCTCGTCTCTCCCACCTGTAACTCACCTGTCACTGTCCCTGTCTCTCTCACCTGTAACTCACCTGTCACTGTCCCCGTCTCTCCCACCTGTAACTCACCTGTCACTGTCCCGTCTCTCCCACCTGTAACTCACCTGTCACTGTCTCGTCTCTCCCACCTGTAACTCACCTGTCACTGTCCCTGTCTCTCTCACCTGTAACTCACCTGTCACTGTCTCGTCTCTCCCACCTGTAACTCACCTGTCACTGTCTCGTCTCTCCTACCTGTAACTCACCTGTCACTGTCTCGTCTCTCCCACCTGTAACTCACCTGTCACTGTCCCTGTCTCTCCCACCTGTAACTCACCTGTCACTGTCTCGTCTCTCCCACCTGTAACTCACCTGTCACTGTCCCTGTCTCTCCCACCTGTAACTCACCTGTCACTGTCCCCGTCTCTCCCACCTGTAACTCACCTGTCACTGTCCCGTCTCTCCCACCTGTAACTCACCTGTCACTGTCTCGTCTCTCTCACCTGTAACTCACCTGTCACTGTCTCGTCTCTCCCACCTGTAACTCACCTGTCACTGTCCCGTCTCTCCCACCTGTAACTCACCTGTCACTGTCCCTGTCTCTCCCACCTGTAACTCACCTGTCACTGTCTCGTCTCTCCCACCTGTAACTCACCTGTCACTGTCCCTGTCTCTCTCACCTGTAACTCACCTGTCACTGTCTCGTCTCTCCCACCTGTAACTCACCTGTCACTGTCTCGTCTCTCCCACCTGTAACTCACCTGTCACTGTCCCTGTCTCTCTCACCTGTAACTCACCTGTCACTGTCTCGTCTCTCCCACCTGTAACTCACCTGTCACTGTCCCTGTCTCTCACCTGTAACTCACCTGTCACTGTCTCGTCTCTCCCACCTGTAACTCACCTGTCACTGTCCCGTCTCTCCCACCTGTAACTCACCTGTCACTGTCCCTGTCTCTCTCACCTGTAACTCACCTGTCACTGTCCCTGTCTCTCCCACCTGTAACTCACCTGTCACTGTCTCGTCTCTCCCACCTGTAACTCACCTGTCACTGTCCCGTCTCTCCCACCTGTAACTCACCTGTCACTGTCCCGTCTCTCCCACCTGTAACTCACCTGTCACTGTCCCGTCTCTCCCACCTGTAACTCACCTGTCACTGTCCCCGTCTCTCCCTCCTGTAACTCACCTGTCACTGTCACCGTCTCTCCCACCTGTAACTCACCTGTCACTGTCCCGTCTCTCCCACCTGTAACTCACCTGTCACTGTCCCCGTCTCTCCCACCTGTAACTCACCTGTCACTGTCCCGTCTCTCCCACCTGTAACTCACCTGTCACTGTCACCGTCTCTCCCACCTGTAACTCACCTGTCACTGTCCCTGTCTCTCTCACCTGTAACTCACCTGTCACTGTCCCGTCTCTCCCACCTGTAACTCACCTGTCACTGTCTCGTCTCTCCCACCTGTAACTCACCTGTCACTGTCCCTGTCTCTCCCACCTGTAACTCACCTGTCACTGTCCCCGTCTCTCCCACCTGTAACTCACCTGTCACTGTCCCTGTCTCTCCCACCTGTAACTCACCTGTCACTGTCCCTGTCTCTCTCACCTGTAACTCACCTGTCACTGTCACCGTCTCTCCCACCTGTAACTCACCTGTCACTGTCCCGTCTCTCCCACATGTAACTCACCTGTCACTGTCCCGTCTCTCCCACCTGTAACTCACCTGTCACTGTCCCGTCTCTCCCATCTGTAACTCACCTGTCACTGTCCCGTCTCTCCCCGCTCTTCTGCATCTCACCTTCCCCTTCTCTCCCCCCCTCAGGCCTCACATCTCCATGGGTCTGCGTGTGAACTCGTCAGACGGCCTGGTGTTCTATGTGTCAGGATCACTAGAACGTTCTAGTGGCAGCTCTGTGATGACCCTGTCTGTCTCAGACGGACACCTGTTGCTCCTCATCAACGGAGGGAAGAGGAAGACCACCATCCGCAGCCACAGGAAGTACAACGACGGACAGTGGCACACGGTAGGTCATGTAATAAAGACATGATCATTGTCACGTACAGTGGAACAGATCCTTGTATTTATCATCTTTATTTCAATATAAAAATCACATGCGCCGAATACAACAGGTGAAATGCTTACTTTACAAGCCCTGCTCTGCAGTACGAAAGTATCTATCTTATGTTGCCAGACTCTGTAGTCTCATCGTCGCTTTGTCCCTTCTTTCCTGATTTTTTAAATCAAGATTTAGCCTGAGGTTTATGTGTATCTGACTTGTGTATATGTGTGTGTGTGTGTTTGTTCAGGTGTTTGTGAAGAGGGAGGGAGAGAAGGTCGGTTTGATTGTTGATGGGATCGATGCCCAGTCTAAGAGGGTCTCAGGGGGGGAGAAGAACCAGCTCAGTTCCCCTCTCTACATCGGAGGAGTTCCCTCAGCACTCACCAGCTCACTTCTCTCGGTAATACAGCCTTTCCTCTGCTCTCCTTTCCTCTCCTTTCCTCTCGGTAATACAGCCTCTCCTTTCCTCTCCTTTCCTCTCAGTAATACAGCCTCTCCTTTCCTCTCCTTTCCTCTCAGTAATACAGCCTTTCCTCTGCTTTCCTTTACTCTCCTTTCCTCTCGGTAATACAGCCTTTCCTCTGCTCTCCTTTCCTCTCGGTAATACAGCCTTTCCTTTACTCTCCTTTCCTTTCAGTAATACAGCCTTTCCTCTGCTCTCCTTTCCTCTCCTTTCCTCTCGGTAATACAGCCTGTCCTCTGCTCTCCTTCACTGTCCTTTCTTCACATCTCATTCACAGCAGAATAATTTAGAATTCGACATATCAATACCAAATTTGTCTTTCTTTTTCATTGTATCTCCTTGTCTCCTTTTCCGAGAAGGTCCAAGTTCCCTCCCCTCTGTAATTATTCTCTTATTCTGTTTTGAGAAAGAGACAAGGAAAGAGGAATTAAATAAGACAAACAATGTAAATGAATAACGAAAGACATAACACTCTGGTATTTAGTTCCTTAACAATGGTCTGTTTCCCTCCATGTAGATGCCAGGTCCAGGAGGGTTTGTGGGCTGTGTGAGAGACCTGGAACTGAATGAGAAGAGGCCAGCCAGTCCCTCCACCAGCCTGGGAGTTGTACCCTGCTTCCAGACCGCTCTGCATCCTGGGGCATACTTCTCTTCCCAGGGAGGACACATGGCTATAGGTATAGACTACATCCTCTCTTCCTGCTGTCTAACTCTGTTACACCCTCTCCGAAACAATTTGGATTCAAATCTGTAAACATTTGGGATGTTGATTTTGGGGGGGTTTGCAACCCGTCAAGAAAATAATCGATGGGGGAAAAAAACGGGAATTCTATCATTATGAGACAACAACAACAAAAGACACATGACCTTGTCAAGTCTGAGTCTGAATAATCTCTCTCTGTCTAGATGAGTCCCTGATGTTGGGCCGGGACCTGGAGGTCCAGCTGGAGGTCAGGCCGGCGTCAGACTCTGGTCTCCTGCTGCATGCTGGTACCAGGGCTGGACGACAGCTCAGCCTCTACCTTTATCAGGGAGCGGTAACTGTCACAGTAAACAGTGGCAGCGGAGAGTTCTACACCTCCTTCACACCAGAGGAATCCTTGTGTGACGGACGCTGGCACAGTATCACAAGTGAGTGTTATATTGTACACACACGCACGCACACACACACACACACACACACGCACACACACACACACACACACACACACACGCACACACACACACATTTTGATGTTTAAAGGAATAAATAGTTTCACCTTCTTTAGCACTGTAACGTCCTGTCATTCGAGATTTGCAACAATATGATATTAATGTTAAAAATTCTTGAATAATAGTATTTTTTTTGTTTCTTGATTGGTTAATTGATTGGTTGATTGATTGATTGGTTGATTGGCTGTGCGAGTGATATGTTGTGTTCTGGTGTTCTCCCTGTAGTTGTGAAGAAGAGCAACGTGCTTCAGCTCCATGTGGATGCAGCCAGTGAACACAGTGTGGGGCCCAAACAAGGGCGACCATCAGGGGCCAAGGAGGCTGTGTACCTGGGGGGAGCACCAGGTGAGGACACCCCCCCATGGAGATACTATAGAGCTTTTCAACTGTCAGAGGAATAACACGTTCTATATGTAAACCAAAAGGTTCCCCAGTAAACATCAACCGTTGCAGCGCGCCATGATTGCTTGTTAGTTGGCTAGCTAGCTCTAAAAATGACAAGTTCGTAACCAAAAAAAACTGAACAAAACTAGTTATATACACACATTGACCTGTTGCTACCAGTTCATTCCACTAAACAAACGATCAAATAATGTTAGTTTCCCTTTTTATTATCCGTTTTCTCTGGTGGTGTTCGCTACATTTGGCTAGCACAGCAAATAACCGCAAAGCTAGTGTGCTTTCAAGTTCGAGAAAGATCAGCTTACCTCATTAGCTAGCTAGCTAGATTAATTTATCTCACGACAGCCATCAATATAACTAAACTAAATGTAGCTAGCTAGATTAATTTCTCTCACGACAGCCATCAATATAACTAAACTAAATGTAGCTAGCTAGATTAATTTCTCTCACGACAGCCATCAATATAACTAAACTAAATGTAGCTAGATAGATTAATTTCTCTCACGACAGCCATCAATATAACTAAACTAAATGTAGCTAGCTAGATTAATTTCTCTCACGACAGCCATCAATATAACTAAACTAAATGTAGCTAGTATATGAGTCCAATGTTTAACGGCCACATTGTTTAAATCAAAAGTTAGCTAGCAGCACTAATTAGCTCACAATCAACCCCTCTCTCTCCCCTCACCAATCTGTCTCTCCTAGCTCTCTGTCTTCTTCCTCCAAAACACAACTATATTTTACCCAGGTGCATTGGAAAGGGGTCAATTGTACAACTGAATGCCTTCAACTGAAATGTGTCTTCCTTATTTAACCCAACCCCTCTGAATCAGGGAGGTGGGGCTGCCTTAATCGACATCTTCGGCTCCCGGGGAACAGCGGGTTAACTGCCTTGTTCAGGGGCAGAGCGACAGATTGTTTACCTTGTCAGCTCGGGGGATTCGATCCAGCAACCTTTTGGTTATTAGCCCAACAGTCTAATCGCTAGGCTACCTGCCGTCCCACTTAGTTTCAGTTAAGAAACATACTTTAGTTGTAATGAACCGCTAGCTTGTGCTAGGCATGTATTATCGTCCTCACATTACGAGACCTAGCTAGCTGTTTGTTTACATCTAGCTAGTAGAGCTAAACAATAATACAAATGCTAGCGCTGACACCTTGTGGTGATAATGTTGAACTGCATATAATTACACCAGGGTGATACATAACATGAAGCAAACAAATTGCAACTTTATTACAAGCAACAGGTATTTTGAATTTAAATTAAATTAACCTTAAAATATTTATTTCTGCACAACCTCGTGATGGTGATATTTGTTAATAATGTCTCTCCCTTGAGCATGTCATCTTTAAGGCCTACCTTCATTGTGGGCTGGCAGGTAGCCTAGTGGCTAGAGTGTTGGACTAGTAACCAGATGGTTGCAAGATCGAATCCCCGAACTGACGAGGTAAAAATATGTCGTTCTGCCCCTGAACAAGGCATTTAACCCACTGTTCCTAGGCTGTCATTGTAAATAAGAATTTGTTCTCAGCTGACTTGCCTAGTTAAATAACTTAAAAAAATTACAAAGCTATAGGGCCTGCACTAATCCATTTCATGACAGCTGTAGTAGTCTAATCTGGCATCCTTCAACATGGTTAGCCTCATTAAGAGTCTAATCTGGCATCCTTCGACATGGTTAGCCTCATTAAGAGTCTAATCTGGCATCCTTCGACATGGTTAGCCTCATTATGAGTCTAATCTGGCATCCTTCGACATGGTTAGCCTCATTATAAATCTAATCTGGCATCTTTCCACATGGTTAGCCTCATTATGAGTCTAATCTGGCATCCTTCGACATGGTTAGCCTCATTATAAATCTAATCTGGCATCCTTCGACATGGTTAGCCTCATTATGAGTCTAATCTGGCATCCTTCAACATGGTTAGCCTCATTATGAGTCTAATCTGGCATCCTTCAACATGGTTAGCCTCATTATAAATCTAATCTGGCATCTTTCGACATGGTTAGCCTCATTATGAATCTAATCCGGCATCCTTTGACATGGTTAGCCTCATCATGAGTCTAATCTGGCATCCTTCGACATGGTTAGCCTCATTATGAGTCTAATCTGGCATCCTTCGACATGGTTAGCCTCATTATAAATCTAATCTGGCATCCTTCGACATGGTTAGCCTCATCATGAGTCTAATCTGGCATCCTTCGACATGGTTAGCCTCATTATAAATCTAATCTGGCATCCTTCGACATGGTTAGCCTCATTAATTAATGAAAAGACAAACCCACTTTGCTCTGCTTTGGATCAGCCGTTTTGTTTTAGTTATTATCAAATGATTTATTATTATCAAGTTATTTTCAAATGATTCCCACGTTATCTCAGATGTGTGTCTGCTTTTCCTCTTTCTAATAGTATCAATTCAAATGTAAACAACGTGTGAGGATTTGCTAATCTTGTTTCAGTATTGAAATGACAAGCCACGTGTACAAGTGCATTGGACATGCCCACGAGGCCAAACACTAATCCCATGATACTGTATGTCTACATTGGGCATGCGTGCCATAAATAATCTCACATCCAATGTAAGCAATAGAACAAAAAGTATGAATAGTGGAGGAAAGAGAAAAATCAGCTGGAGAGTGTCCACGGTGAAGGGTCACTTTTACACGGGTTACGAAGTAGCCATGTAATGTACGAGTTCCATCCCTATATGGCTGACCGGGCTGGGAGCAAACCCTAATCAACTGGCACTTGAAGCTAGCATGCTAACCACTGGGGAAGGAGGACAGTCCGTGTCGTAGAATGAAGCAAATCGGCACAAAATTGTAGGAGGCATGGGAAGATGTTTTGGGTTGGGGGGGCTGGCCGTTGGAAGATGTTTTGGGTTGGGGGGGCTGGCCGCTGGAAGATGTTTTGGGTTGGGGGGGGCTGGCCGCGGGAAGATGTTTTGGGTTGGGGGGGCTGGCCGCGGGAAGATGTTTTGGGTTGGGGGGGGCTGGCCGCGGGAAGATGTTTTGGGTTGGGGGGGTTGGCCGCTGGAAGATGTTTTGGGTTCGGGGGGGGGGGGCTGGCCGCTGGAAGATGTTTTGGGTTCGGGGGGGGGCTGGCCGCTGGAAGATGTTTTGGGTTCGGGGGGGGGGGCTGGCCGCTGGAAGATGTTTTGGGTTGGGGGGGCTGGCCGCTGGAAGATGTTTTGGGTGGGGGGGCTGGCCGCTGGAAGATGTTTTGGGTTGGGGGGCTGGCCGCTGGAAGATGTTTTGGGTTTGGGGGGCTGGCCGCGGGAAGATGTTTTGGGTTGGGGGGATGGCCGCGGGAAAATGTTTTGGGTTGGGGGGGCTGGCCGCCGGAAGATGTTTTGGGTTCGGGGGGGATGTTTTGGGTAAATGCTGCATTATGTCAGCTCAATCGGAAATGACGCTTGAATTTCAAATCGCGCTATAATTTCCGTGATCCGGGTTGAATCGAGCCCTAAACTTACCTGGACCAAACTGCACTTATTTTATACAGACCACTGAAAAATCTTATCGTTGTTTGGCCATGGTTAGAAACCACTTCGACTAACTAGTTCTGGAAAGTGCTTAAAAGCCACAAGGTGCACCTGTGTAATGATAATGCTGTTTAATCAGCTTCTTGATATGCCACACCTGTCAGGTGGATGGATTATCTTGGCAAAGGAGAAATGCTCACTAACAGGGATGTAAACAAATTTGTGCACAACATTTGAGCGAAATACGCATTTTTGTGTGTATGGAACATTTCTGAGATGTTTTTATTTCAGCTCATAAAACATGGGACCAACACTTTACATGTTGCGTTTTTATATTTTTGTTCAGTGTATATACAACCCCATACCAGGTGAGGACACCCATAGAGATACTATATAATACATAAACATACAGACATACAGTACCAGTCAAAAGTTTGGACACACCTACTCATTCAAGGGTTTTTCTTTATTTTTACTATTTTCTACATTTTAGAATAATAGTGAAGACATCAAAACCATGAAATAACACATATGGAATCATGTAGTAACCAAAAAAGTGTTAAACAAATATATTCTATATTTTAGATTCTTCCAAGTAGCCACGCTTTGCCTTGATGACAGCTTTGCACACTCTTGGCATTCTCTCAACCAGCTTCATGTGGTAGTCACCTGGAATGCATTTCAATTACCAGGTGTGCCTTGTTAAAAGTTAATTTGTGGAATTATTTCAAGGACATTCTGAGACTTGTCCCGAAGCTGTATGTTTAGGGTCGTTGTCCTGTTGGAAGGTCAACCTTTGCCCCAGTCTGAGGTCCTGAGCACTGTGGAGCAGGTTTTCATCAAGGATCTCTCTGTACTTCGCTCCGTTCATCGTTCCCTCGATCCTGACTAGTCTCCCAGTCCCTGCCACGGAAAAACATCCCCACAACATGATGCTTCCACCACCATGCTTCACCGTAGGGATAGTGCCAGGTTTCCTCCAGACCTGTCTCTTGGCATTCTTGGTTTCATCAGACCAGAGAATCTTGTTTCTAATGGTCTGAGAGTTCTTTAGGTGCCTTTTGGCAAACTCTAAGCGGGATGTCATGTGCCTTTTACTGAGGAGTGGCTTCCGTCTGGCCACTCTACCAAAAAGGCCTGATTGGTGGAGTGCTGCAGAGATAGAAGCTTCTGAAAGGTTCTCCCTTCTCCACAGAGGAACTCTGGAACTCCGTCAGAGTGACCATCTGGTTCTTGGTCACCTCCCTGACCAAGGCCCTTCTCCCTCGATTGCTCAGTTTGGCCGGGCGGCCAGCTCTAGGAAGAGTCTTGGTGGTTCACAACTTCTTCCATTTAAGAATGATGGAGGCTACTGTGTTCTTGGGGACCTTCAATGCTCACTGGGGTCTGGACTAACATGACAAATATTTATCTCAGAAGTAAAACATTTGAATAATTAAGGTAATGATACAATGGTTTTAAATCTTAACCTGTGTGTGGGTACCTTGCGGGATACAAAAAAGTGAAATGGAGACGGTGTTTTTGCCACACATACAAACCCCATTTTAAAATTATCTTTCTGTATTGCAACTCAGCATTTTCTGTGGTCTTCTTCTCTCTCCTCTAGATGGTGTTGATGTGCCGGGCCTCCCCGATGCCCTGCCTTCCTTCCATGGTTGTGTTCGGAGAGCAGTCCTGAACCAGCGACCAGCCATGCTTTCTAAACCCCTGTCAGTACACGGAGCTGTGAGCACACAGGGCTGTCCAGCCATGTAGACAGACCCCTTTTATCCCTGTTACAGCCAGCTAGCTCTGGGTCATGTTCATAAGGACAACGTTACAGAAAGTTCAGATATAAATACCTATGTAGAACCAATATCATTGTCTGTCTGTCATGTAGAATAGAATAGGTTTCACCTCTCCGAATGCACCCCTGAGGGCAAGTTCAGTAGGACAATGTTGTGGAGCTTTGCAGACAGAAATGTTATGAATAGAGCTGGCGTGATACTGTATTCTACACATCAGAGAGGCCTGTCGGTTCTAGATATTGTATTTCTATCTGAACATTCCAACAACTTTGTTAGCCTGTTGAACGCAGCCCTGCTCTGATGCCCCCTACTACTCGTCTCCAACTGCTAAAAGGATAAATATAAACACGTAAATGATGTCTACCATACAAATCCCTGGTGGTGGGCGACGTACATTAGTTCATTTAAATGTATTTATTTTGCCACGTCTTGATTTCCGGTTTGCAAATAACTAAGCTCTAGAGTAAAGCCTGAAATCCAGACTTTCATGTCATACAAGGAGTGGAATGATAGCACAAACAGACTGGAACCTGGGCTAGAGTATAAGATGGCCAAATATGTTGTCTTTAGTGTGTTAGTTCTGTAATAGTATTCTACATCTCTCTGGGCTGCTTTCACAGACCTACATTGAGGGGCTTGATTCAATCCGTAGCGCCGAAGAGCCGCTCTACAGTGCGATATCAATTTAAAGGCAATCTTCCTGCGTTCACAGTAAATGCTGCATTATGTCAGCTCAATCGGAAATGACGCTTGAATTTCAAATCGCGCTATAATTTCCGTGATCCGGGTTGAATCGAGCCCTAAACTTACCTGGACCAAACTGCACTTATTTTATACAGACCACTGAAAAATCTTATCGTTGTTTGGCCATGGTTAGAAACCACTTCGACTAACTAGTTCTGGAAAGTGCTTAAAAAAAAAAATATATATATATATATATATAAATAAAGAAAT